>NW_027315901.1:372500-475000 GCF_026437365.1 Eucyclogobius newberryi
GGCCTACAGAAGGCCTACAGGCTGGAGGGGAGATCACTCCACTGAAGGCCTACAGGCTGGAGGTGAGAACACTCCACTGAAGGCCTACAGGCTGGAGGTGAGAACACTCCACAGAAGGCCTACAGAAGGCCTACAGGCTGGAGGGGAGAACACTCTGCTGAAGGCCTACAGGCTGGAGGTGAGAACACTCTGCTGAAGGCCTACAGGCTGGAGGTGAGAACACTCCACAGAAGGCCTACAGAAGGCCTACAGGCTGGAGGTGAGAACACTCCACTGAAGGCCTACAGGCTGGAGGTGAGAACACTCCACAGAAGGCCTACAGAAGGCCTACAGGCTGGAGGTGAGAACACTCTGCTGAAGGCCTACATAAGACCTACAGGCTGGAGGTGAGAACACTCTGCTGAAGACCTACAGGCCGGAGGTGAGAACACTCTGCTGAAGGCCTACATAAGACCTACAGGCTGGAGGTGAGAACACTCTGCTGAAGGCCTACAGGCTGGAGGTGAGAACATACTCTGCTGAAGGCCTACAGGCTGGAGGTGAGAACACTCCACAGAAGGCCTACAGAAGGCCTACAGGCTGGAGGGGAGATCACTCCACTGAAGGCCTACAGGCTGGAGGTGAGAGCACTCCACTGAAGGCCTACAGGCTGGAGGTGAGAACACTCCACAGAAGGCCTACAGAAGGCCTACAGGCTGGAGGGGAGAACACTCTGCTGAAGGCCTACAGGCTGGAGGTGAGAACACTCTGCTGAAGGCCTACAGGCTGGAGGTGAGAACACTCCACAGAAGGCCTACAGAAGGCCTACAGGCTGGAGGTGAGAACACTCTGCTGAAGGCCTACAGGCTGGAGGTGAGAACACTCCACTGAAGGCCTACAGGCTGGAGGTGAGAACACTCCACAGAAGGCCTACAGAAGGCCTACAGGCTGGAGGGGAGAACACTCTGCTGAAGGCCTACAGGCTGGAGGTGAGAACACTCTGCTGAAGGCCTACAGAAGGCCTACAGGCTGGAGGGGAGAACACTCTGCTGAAGGCCTACAGGCTGGAGGTGAGAACACTCCACAGAAGGCCTACAGAAGGCCTACAGGCTGGAGGTGAGAACACTCTGCTGAAGGCCTACAGGCTGGAGGTGAGAACACTCCACAGAAGGCCTACAGGCTGGAGGTGAGAACACTCCCAGAAGGCCTACAGAAGGCCTACAGGCCGGAGGTGAGAACACTCTGCTGAAGGCCTACAGGCTGGAGGTGAGAACACTCCACTGAAGGCCTACAGGCTGGAGGTGAGAACACTCCACAGAAGGCCTACAGAAGGCCTACAGGCTGGAGGTGAGAACACTCTGCTGAAGGCCTACAGGCTGGAGGTGAGAACACTCCACAGAAGGCCTACAGAAGGCCTACAGGCTGGAGGGGAGAACACTCTGCTGAAGGCCTACAGGCTGGAGGTGAGAACACTCCACTGAAGGCCTACAGGCTGGAGGTGAGAACACTCCACAGAAGGCCTACAGAAGGCCTACAGGCTGGAGGTGAGAACACTCTGCTGAAGGCCTACAGGCTGGAGGTGAGAACACTCTGCTGAAGGCCTACAGGCTGGAGGTGAGAACACTCCACAGAAGGCCTACAGGCTGGAGGTGAGAACACTCCCAGAAGGCCTACAGAAGGCCTACAGGCCGGAGGTGAGAGGACGTCCAGCTCAGTCAGGTCTGTGGAGCTGTGGTCGAATCCATCAGGTTTATTTGTCCGTATTCAACATTTGTGACACAGGAAGAGGACAATGTGAAGTGTCTCCGCCCATTCTCTGGGATGCTCCGCCCATTCTCTGGGATGCTCCGCCCATTCTCTGAGATGCTCCGCCCATTCTCTGGGATGCTCCTCCCATTCTATGGGATGCTCCGCCCATTCTCTGGGATGCTCCTCCCATTCTCTGGGATGCTCCTCCCATTCTCTGGGATGCTCCTCCCATTCTATGGGATGCTCCGCCCATTCTCTGGGATGCTCCTCCCATTCTCTGGGATGCTCCTCCCATTCTCTGGGATGCTCCTCCCATTCTCTGGGAGGCTCCTCCCATTCTCTGGGAGGCTCCTCCCATCCAGTTATTGTTATCGCCAAAAAGAAACAAAGGCAGAAAAAACAAAAGGATTTACAGACTAAACTAAAGCTGCTGAAGCTAAACATGTCGGAAACAAAGATCCTCTAATGAAACAGGAAATGATGAAGACAAAGAGTGAGATGAATGACATCACAGGAAGTAACAAAGATCTTCACTGAACAAAGCGATTATAAAGAAAAGAACAGGCAGAAAGAAAAATGTCATTTTAACCAAACAAGACCAAATACACGTGGTATAAAGCTCTAAAGACACACCTCAGAACGTTATAAGCTCTAAAGACACACCTCAGAGTGTATAAAGCTCTAAAGACACACCTCAGAGCGATATAAAGCTCTAAAGACACACCTCAGAGTTGTTGTTGTTGTTGTTGTTGTTTTATGGCGGTTGGCAAGAGTGGTATAAAGCTCTAAAGACACACCTCAGAGTGGTATAAAGCTCTAAAGACACACCTCAGAGTGTTATAAAGCTCTAAAGACACACCTCAGAGTGTAGAAAGCTCTAAAGACACACCTCAGAGTGTAGAAAGCTCTAAAGACACACCTCAGAGTGGTATAAAGTTCTAAAGACACAACTCAGAGTGTATAAAGCTCTAAAGACACACCTCAGAGTGTATAAAACTCTAAAGACACACCTCAGATTGTATAAAGCTCTAAAGACACACCTCAGAGTGGTATAAAGCTCTAAAGACAAACCTCAGATTGTATAAAGCTCTAAAGACACACCTCAGAGTGGTATAAAGCTCTAAAGACACACCTCAGAGTGATATAAAGCTCTAAAGACAGACCTCAGAGTGTTATAAAGCTCTAAAGACACACCTCAGAGTGGTATAAAGCTCTAAAGACACACCTCAGAGTGTTATAAAGTTCTAAAGACACACCTCAGAGTGGTATAAAGCTCTAAAGACACACCTCAGAGTGGTATAAAGCTCTAAAGACACACCTCAGAATGGTATAAAGCTCTAAAGACACACCTCAGAGTGTATAAAGCTCTAAAGACACACCTCAGAGTGGTATAAAGCTCTAAAGAACACACCTCAGAGCGGTATAAAGCTCTAAAGACACACCTCCGAGCGGTATAAAACTCTAAAGACACACCTCAGATTGTATAAAGCTCTAAAGACACACCTCAGAGTGGTATAAAGCTCTAAAGACAAACCTCAGAATGGTATAAAACTCTAAAGACACACCTCAGAGCGGTATAAAACTCTAAAGACACACCTCAGATTGTATAAAGCTCTAAAGACACACCTCAGAGTGGTATAAAGCTCTAAAGACACACCTTAGAATGGTATAAAGCTCTAAAGACACAACTCAGAGTGGTATAAAGCTCTAAAGACACACCTCAGAGTGGTATAAAGCTCTAAAGACACACCTCAGAGTGGTTTAAAGCTCTAAAGACACACCTCAGAGGATATAAAGCTCTAAAGACACACCTCAGAATGGTATGAAGCTCTAAAGACAAACCTCAGAGCGGTATAAAACTCTAAAGACACACCTCAGAGCGGTATAAAACTCTAAAGACACACCTCAGATTGTATAAAGCTCTAAAGACACACCTCAGAGTGGTATAAAGCTCTAAAGACACACCTCAGAGTGATATAAAGCTCTAAAGACACACCTTAGAATGGTATAAAGCTCTAAAGACACAACTCAGAGTGGTATAAAGCTCTAAAGACACACCTCAGAGTGGTATAAAGCTCTAAAGACACACCTCAGAATGGTATAAAACTCTAAAGACACACCTCAGAGCGGTATAAAGCTCTAAAGACACACCTCAGAGTGGTATAAAGCTCTAAAGACACACCTCAGAGTGATATAAAGCTCTAAAGACACACCTTAGAATGGTATAAAGCTCTAAAGACACAACTCAGAGTGGTATAAAGCTCTAAAGACACACCTCAGAGTGGTATAAAGCTCTAAAGACAAACCTCAGAATGGTATAAAACTCTAAAGACACACCTCAGAGCGGTATAAAACTCTAAAGACACACCTCAGATTGTATAAAGCTCTAAAGACACACCTCAGAGTGATATAAAGCTCTAAAGACACACCTTAGAATGGTATAAAGCTCTAAAGACACACCTTAGAATGGTATAAAACTCTAAAGACACACCTCAGATTGTATAAAGCTCTAAAGACACACCTCAGAGTGGTATAAAGCTCTAAAGACACACCTCAGAGTGATATAAAGCTCTAAAGACACACCTTAGAATGGTATAAAGCTCTAAAGACACACCTCAGAATGGTATGAAGCTCTAAAGAAACACGTCAGAGTGGTAAAAAGCTCTAAAGACACACCTCAGAATGGTATAAAGCTCTAAAGAAACACTTCAGAGTGGTAAAAAGCTCTAAAGACACACTTCAGAGTGTATAAAACTCTAAAGACACACCTCAGATTGTATAAAGCTCTAAAGACACACCTCAGAGTGTATAAAGCTCTAAAGACACACCTCAGAGTGATATAAAGCTCTAAAGACACACCTCAGAGTGATATAAAACTCTAAAGACACACCTCAGATTGTATAAAACTCTAAAGACACACCTCAGAGCGGTATAAAACTCTAAAGACACACCTCAGAGTGGTATAAAGCTCTAAAGACACACATCAGAGTGGCATAAAGTTCTAAAGACACACCTCAGAGTGTATAAAGCTCTAAAGACACCCCTCAGAGTGTTATAAAGCTCTAAAGAACACACCTCAGAGCGGTATAAAGCTCTAAAGACACACCTCAGAGTGGTATAAAGCTCTAAAGACACACCTCAGAGTGTATAAAGCTCTAAAGACACACCTCAGAGTGTATAAAGCTCTAAAGACACACCTCAGAGCTGTATAAACCTCTAAAGACACACCTCAGATTGTATAAAGCTCTAAAGACAAACCTCAGAGTGTATAAAGCTCTAAAGTCACACCTCAGAGTGTATAAAGCTCTAGTCACACCTCAGAGTGTATAAAGCTCTAAAGACACACCTCAGAGTGGTATAAAGCTCTAAAGACACATCAGAGTGTATAAAGCTCTAAAGACACACCTCAGAGTGTATAAAGCTCTAAAGACACACCTCAGAATGGTATAAAGCTCTAAAGACACACCTCAGAGTGTATAAAGCTCTAAAGACACATCTCAGAGTGTATAAAGCTCTAAAGTCACACCTTAGAGTGTATAAAGCTCTAAAGACACAGCTCAGAGTGTATAAAGCTCTAAAGACACACGTCAGAGTGGTATAAAGCTCTAAAGACACACTTCAGAGTGTATAAAGCTCTAAAGACACACCTCAGAGTGTATAAAGCTCTAAAGACACAGCTCAGAGTGTATAAAGCTCTAAAGACACACCTCAGAGTGTTATAAAGCTCTAAAGACACAATTCAGAGTGTATACAGCTCTAAAGACACACCTCAGAGTGGTATAAAACTCTAAAGACACACCTCAGAATGGTATAAAGCTCTAAAGACACACCTCAGAGTGTATAAAGCTCTAAAGACACCCCTCAGAGTGTTATAAAGCTCTAAAGAACACACCTCAGAGCGGTATAAAACTCTAAAGACACACCTCCGAGCGGTATAAAACTCTAAAGACACACCTCAGATTGTATAAAGCTCTAAACACACACCTCAGAGTGGTATAAAGCTCTAAAGGCAAACCTCAGAATGGTATAAAGCTCTAAAGACACACCTCAGAGTGGTATAAAACTCTAAAGATACCTCAGGATGGTAAAAAAAAGGTCTAACGACACACCTCAGAGTGGTATTAGGCTCTAATGACACACCTCAGAGTGTATAAAGCTCTAAAGACACATCTCAGAGTGTATAAAGCTCTAAAGTCACACCTTAGAGTGTATAAAGCTCTAAAGACACACCTCAGAGTGTATAAAGCTCTAAATACACAGCTCAGAGTGTATAAAGCTCTAAAGACACACCTCAGAGTGTGTAAAGCTCTAAAGACACACCTCAGAGTGTATAAAGCTCTAAAGACACAGCTCAGAGTGTATAAAGCTCTAAAGACACACCTCAGAGTGTTATAAAGCTCTAAAGACACAATTCAGAGTGTATACAGCTCTAAAAACACACCTCAGAGTGGTATAAAGCTCTAAAGACACACCTCAGAGTGTTTTAAAGCTCTAAAGACACACCTCAGAGTGTTATAAAGCTCTAAAGACACACTTCAGAGTGTATAAAGCTTTAAAGACACACCTCAGAGTGTATAAAGCTCTAAAGACACACCTCAGAGTGTATAAAGCTCTAAAGACACACCTCAGAGTGTATAAAGCTCTAAAGACACCTCAGAATGGAAAAAAAAGCTCTAAAGACACACCTCAGAGTGGTATAAAGCTCTAAAGACACACTTCAGAGTGTATAAAGCTCTAAAGACACACCTCAGAGTGTATAAAGCTCTAAAATCACACCTCAGAGTGTATAAAGCTCTAAATACACACCTCAGAGTGGTATAAACCTCTAAAGACACACCTCAGAGTGTATAAAGCTCTAAAGACACACCTCAGAGTGTATAAAGCTCTAAAGACACACCTCAGAGTGTATAAAGCTCTAAAGACACACCTCAGAGTGGTATAAAGCTCTAAAGACTCACCTCAGAGCGTTATAAAGCTCTAAAGACACACCTCAGAGTGGTATAAAGCTCTAAAGACACACCTCAGAGTGTATAAAGCTCTAAAGACACACCTCAGAGTGTATAAAGCTCTAAAGACACACCTCAGAGTGTATAAAGCTCTAAAGACACACCTCAGAGTGGTATAAAGCTCTAAAGACTCACCTCAGAGCGTTATAAAGCTCTAAAGACACACCTCAGAATGGTATAAAGCTTTAAAGACACACCTCAGAGTGTATAAAGCTCTAAAGACACACCTCAGAGTGTATAAAGCACTAAAGACACACCTCAGAGTGTATAAAGCTCTAAAGACACAGCTCAGAGTGTATAAAGCTCTAAAGTCACACCTCAGAGTGTATAAAGCTCTAAAGACACACCTCAGAGTGTATAAAGCTCTAAAGACACACCTCAGAGTGGTTTAAAGCTCTAAAGACACACCTCAGAGGATATAAAGCTCTAAAGACACACCTCAGAATGGTATGAAGCTCTAAAGAAACACGTCAGAGTGGTAAAAAGCTCTAAAGACACACTTCAGAGTGGTATAAAGCTCTAAAAAAACACCTCGGAGTGGTAAAAAGCTCTAAAGACACACTTCAGAGTGTATAAAACTCTAAAGACACACATCAGAGTGGTATAAAGCTCTAAAGACACACCTCAGAATGGCATAAAGCTCTAAAGACACCCCTCAGAGTGTTATAAAGCTCTAAAGAACACACCTCAGAGCGGTATAAAACTCTAAAGACACACCTCAGAGTGGTATAAACCTCTAAAGACACACCTCAGAGTGGAATAAAGCTCTAAAGACACACCTCAGAGTGGTATAAAGCTCTAAAGAAAACACCTCAGAGTGTATAAAGCTCTAAAGACACACCTCAGAGTGTATAAAGCTCTAAATACACAGCTCAGAGTGTATAAAGCTCTAAAGACACACCTCAGAGTGTGTAAAGCTCTAAAGACACACCTCAGAGTGTATAAAGCTCTAAAGACACAGCTCAGAGTGTATAAAGCTCTAAAGACACACCTCAGAGTGTTATAAAGCTCTAAAGACACAATTCAGAGTGTATACAGCTCTAAAAACACACCTCAGAGTGGTATAAAGCTCTAAAGACACACCTCAGAGTGTTTTAAAGCTCTAAAGACACACCTCAGAGTGTTATAAAGCTCTAAAGACACACTTCAGAGTGTATAAAGCTTTAAAGACACACCTCAGAGTGTATAAAGCTCTAAAGACACACCTCAGAGTGTATAAAGCTCTAAAGACACACCTCAGAGTGTATAAAGCTCTAAAGACACCTCAGAATGGAAAAAAAAGCTCTAAAGACACACCTCAGAGTGGTATAAAGCTCTAAAGACACACTTCAGAGTGTATAAAGCTCTAAAGACACACCTCAGAGTGTATAAAGCTCTAAAATCACACCTCAGAGTGTATAAAGCTCTAAATACACACCTCAGAGTGGTATAAACCTCTAAAGACACACCTCAGAGTGTATAAAGCTCTAAAGACACACCTCAGAGTGTATAAAGCTCTAAAGACACACCTCAGAGTGTATAAAGCTCTAAAGACACACCTCAGAGTGGTATAAAGCTCTAAAGACTCACCTCAGAGCGTTATAAAGCTCTAAAGACACACCTCAGAGTGGTATAAAGCTCTAAAGACACACCTCAGAGTGTATAAAGCTCTAAAGACACACCTCAGAGTGTATAAAGCTCTAAAGACACACCTCAGAGTGTATAAAGCTCTAAAGACACACCTCAGAGTGGTATAAAGCTCTAAAGACTCACCTCAGAGCGTTATAAAGCTCTAAAGACACACCTCAGAATGGTATAAAGCTTTAAAGACACACCTCAGAGTGTATAAAGCTCTAAAGACACACCTCAGAGTGTATAAAGCACTAAAGACACACCTCAGAGTGTATAAAGCTCTAAAGACACAGCTCAGAGTGTATAAAGCTCTAAAGTCACACCTCAGAGTGTATAAAGCTCTAAAGACACACCTCAGAGTGTATAAAGCTCTAAAGACACACCTCAGAGTGGTTTAAAGCTCTAAAGACACACCTCAGAGGATATAAAGCTCTAAAGACACACCTCAGAATGGTATGAAGCTCTAAAGAAACACGTCAGAGTGGTAAAAAGCTCTAAAGACACACCTCAGAATGGTTTAAAGCTCTAAAGAAACACTTCAGAGTGGTATAAAGCTCTAAAAAAACACCTCGGAGTGGTAAAAAGCTCTAAAGACACACTTCAGAGTGTATAAAACTCTAAAGACACACATCAGAGTGGTATAAAGCTCTAAAGACACACCTCAGAATGGCATAAAGCTCTAAAGACACCCCTCAGAGTGTTATAAAGCTCTAAAGAACACACCTCAGAGCGGTATAAAACTCTAAAGACACACCTCAGAGTGGTATAAACCTCTAAAGACACACCTCAGAGTGGAATAAAGCTCTAAAGACACACCTCAGAGTGGTATAAAGCTCTAAAGAAAACACCTCAGAGCGGTATAAAGCTCTAAAGACACACCTCAGAATGGTATAAAGCTCTAAAGACACACCTCAGAGTGGTATAAAGCTCTAAAGACACCTCAGAGTGTATAAAGCTCTAAAGACACACCTCAGAGTGTATAAAGCTCTAAAGACACACCTCAGAATGGTATAAAGCTCTAAAGACACACCTCAGAGTGGTATAAAGCTCTAAAGACACCTCAGAGTGTATAAAGCTCTAAAGACACAGCTCAGAGTGTATAAAGCTCTAAAGACACACATCAGAGTGTTATAAAGCTCTAAAGACACACCTCAGAGTGTATAAAGCTCTAAAGTCACACCTCAGAGTGTATTAAGCTCTAAAGACACACCTCAGAGTGTATAAAGCTCTAAAGACACAATTCAGAGTATATACAGCTCTAAAAACACACCTCAGAGTGGTATAAAGCTCTAAAGACACAGCTCAGAGTGTATAAAGCTCTAAAGACACACCTCAGAGTGTTATAAAGCTCTAAAGACACAATTCAGAGTATATACAGCTCTAAAAACACACCTCAGAGTGGTATAAAGCTCTAAAGACACACCTCAGAGTGTTATAAAGCTCTAAAGACACACCTCAGAGTGTTATAAAGCTCTAAAGACACACTTCAGAGTGTATAAAGCTCTAAAGACACACCTCAGAGTGTATGAAGCTCTAAAGACACACCTCAGAGTGTATAAAGCTCTAAACACACACCTCAGAGTGTATAAAGCTCTAAAGACACACCTCAGAGTGTATGAAGCTCTAAAGACACACCTCAGAGTGTATAAAGCTCTAAAGACACCTCAGAATGGAAAAAAAGCTCTAAAGACACACCTCAGAGTGGTATAAAGCTCTAAAGACACACTTCAGAGTGTATAAAGCTCTAAACACGCAGCTCAGAGTGTATAAAGCTCTAAAGACACACCTCAGAGTGGTATAAACCTCTAAAGACACACCTCAGAGTGTATAAAGCTCTAAAGACACACCTCAGAGTGTATAAAGCTCTAAAGACACACCTCAGAGTGTATAAAGCTCTAAAGACACACCTCAGAGTGTATAAAGCTCTAAAGACACACCTCAGAGTGTATAAAGCTCTAAAGACACACCTCAGAGTGGTATAAAGCTCTAAAGACACACCTCAGAGTGGTATAAAGCTCTAAAGACACAGCTCAGAGTGTATAAAGCTCTAAAGACACACCTCAGAGTGTATAAAGCTCTAAAGACACACCTCAGAGTGTATAAAGCTCTAAAGACACACCTCAGAGTGTATAAAGCTCTAAAGACACACCTCAGAGTGGTATAAAGCTCTAAAGACACACCTCAGAGTGGTATAAAGCTCTAAAGACACACCTCAGAGTGTATAAAGCTCTAAAGACACACCTCAGAGTGTATAAAGCTCTAAAGACACACCTCAGAGTGTATAAAGCTCTAAAGACACACCTCAGAGTGGTATAAAGCTCTAAAGACTCACCTCAGAGCGTTATAAAGCTCTAAAGACACAGCTCAGAGTGTATAAAGCTCTAAAGTCACACCTCAGAGTGTATAAAGCTCTAAAGACACACCTCAGAGTGTATAAAGCTCTAAAGACACAGCTCAGAGTGTATTAAGCTCTAAAGACACACCTGAGAGTCTATAAACCTCTAAAGACACACCTCAGAGTGTATAAAGCTCTAAAGACACACCTCAGAGTCTATAAAGCTCTAAAGACACACCTCAGAGTCTATAAAGCTCTAAAGACACACCTCAGAGTGTATAAAGCTCTAAAGACACACCTCAGAATGGTATAAAGCTCTAAAGACACAGCTCAGAGTGTATAAAGCTCTAAAGAACACACCTCAGAGTGGTATAAAGCTCTAAAGACACACCTCAGAGTGGTATAAAGCTCTATAGACACACCTCAGAGTGGTATAAAGCTCTAAAGACACACCTCAGAGTTGCATAAAGTTCTAAAGACACACCTCAGAGTGGTATAAAGCTCTAAAGACACACCCCAGAGTGGTATAAAGCTCTAAAGACACACCTCAGAGTGGCATAAAGCTCTAAAGACACCTCAGAATGGTAAAAAAAGCTCTAAAGACACACCTCAGAGTGTATAAAGCTCTAAAGACAGACCTCAGATTGTATAAAGCTCTTAAGACACACCTCAGAGTGGTATAAAACTCTAAAGACACACCTCAGAATGGTATAAAGCTCTAAAGACACACCTCAGAGTGTATAAAGCTCTAAAGACACCCCTCAGAGTGTTATAAAGCTCTAAAGAACACACCTCAGAGCGGTATAAAGCTCTAAAGACACACCTCAGAGCGGTATAAAACTCTAAAGACACACCTCAGATTGTATAAAGCTCTAAAGACACACCTCAGAGTGGTATAAAGCTCTAAAGACACACCTCAGAGTGATATAAAGCTCTAAAGACACACCTTAGAATGGTATAAAGCTCTAAAGACACAACTCAGAGTGGTATAAAGCTCTAAAGACACACCTCAGAGTGGTATAAAGCTCTAAAGACACACCTCAGAGTGGTTTAAAGCTCTAAAGACACACCTCAGAGGATATAAAGCTCTAAAGACACACCTCAGAATGGTAAAAAGCTCTAAAGACACACCTCAGAATGGTATAAAGCTCTAAAGACACACCTCAGAGTGTATAAAGCTCTAAAGACACCCCTCAGAGTGTTATAAAGCTCTAAAGAACACACCTCAGAGCGGTATAAAGCTCTAAAGACACACCTCAGAGCGGTATAAAACTCTAAAGACACACCTCAGATTGTATAAAGCTCTAAAGACACACCTCAGAGTGGTATAAAGCTCTAAAGACACACCTCAGAGTGATATAAAGCTCTAAAGACACACCTTAGAATGGTATAAAGCTCTAAAGACACAACTCAGAGTGGTATAAAGCTCTAAAGACACACCTCAGAGTGGTATAAAGCTCTAAAGACACACCTCAGAGTGGTTTAAAGCTCTAAAGACACACCTCAGAGGATATAAAGCTCTAAAGACACACCTCAGAATGGTAAAAAGCTCTAAAGACACACCTCAGAATGGTATAAAGCTCTAAAGAAACACTTCAGAGTGGTATAAAGCTCTAAAAAACACCTCAGAGTGGTAAAAAGCTCTAAAGACACACTTCAGAGTGTATAAAACTCTAAAGACACACCTCAGATTGTATAAAGCTCTAAAGACACACCTCAGAATGGCATAAAGCTCTTAAGACACACATCAGAGTGGTATAAAGCTCTAAAGACACACCTCAGAGTGGTATAAAGCTCTAAAGACACCTCAGAGTGTATAAAGCTCTAAAGACACACCTCAGAGTGTATAAAGCTCTAAAGACACACCTCAGAATGGTATAAAGCTCTAAAGACACACCTCAGAGTGGCATAAAGCTCTAAAGACACACCTCAGAGTGTATAAAGCTCTAAAGACACAGCTCAGAGTGTATAAAGCTCTAAAGACACACCTCAGAGTGTATAAAGCTCTAAAGTCACACCTCAGAGTGTATTAAGCTCTAAAGACACACCTCAGAGTGTATTAAGCTCTAAAGACACACCTCAGAGTGTATAAAGCTCTAAAGACACAGCTCAGAGTGTATAAAGCTCTAAAGACACACCTCAGAGTGTTATAAAGCTCTAAAGACACACTTCAGAGTGTATAAAGCTTTAAAGACACACCTCAGAGTGTATAAAGCTCTAAAGACACACCTCAGAGTGTATAAAGCTCTAAAGACACAATTCAGAGTGTATACAGCTCTAAAAACACACCTCAGAGTGGTATAAAGCTCTAAAGACACACCTCAGAGTGTTATAAAGCTCTAAAGACACACTTCAGAGTGTATAAAGCTTTAAAGACACACCTCAGAGTGTATAAAGCTCTAAACACACACCTCAGAGTGTATAAAGCTCTAAAGACACACCTCAGAGTGTATAAAGCTCTAAAGACACACCTCAGAGTGTATAAAGCTCTAAAGACACCTCAGAATGGAAAAAAAAGCTCTAAAGACACACCTCAGAGTGGTATAAAGCTCTAAAGACACACCTCAGATTGTATAAAGCTCTAAAGACACACTTCAGAGTGTATAAAGCTCTAAAGTCACACCTCAGAGTGTATAAAGCTCTAAATACACACCTCAGAGTGGTATAAACCTCTAAAGACACACCTCAGAGTGTATAAAGCTCTAAAGACACACCTCAGAGTGTATAAAGCTCTAAAGACACACCTCAGAGTGTATAAAGCTCTAAAGACACACCTCAGAGTGTATAAAGCTCTAAAGACACGCGTCAGAATGGTATAAAGCTCTAAAGACACACCTCAGAGTGGTATAAACCTCTAAAGACACACCTCAGAGTGGTATATAGCTCTAAAGACACAGCTCAGAGTGTATAAAGCTCTAAACACACAGCTCAGAGTGTATAAAGCTCTAAAGACACACCTCAGAGTGGTATAAAGCTCTAAAGACACACTTCAGAGTGTATAAAGCTCTAAAGATACACCTCAGAGTGGTATAAAGCTCTAAAGACTCACCTCAGAGCGTTATAAAGCTCTAAAGACACACCTCAGAATGGTATAAAGCTTTAAAGACACACCTCAGAGTGTATAAAGCTCTAAAGTCACACCTCAGAGTGTATAAAGCTGTAAAGACACACCTCAGAGTGTATAAAGCTCTAAAGACACACCTCAGAGTGGTATAAAGCTCTAAAGACACCTCAGAATGGTAAAAAAAAGCTCTAAAGACACACCTCAGATTGTATAAAGCTCTTAAGACACACATCAGAGTGGTATAAAGCTCTAAAGACACACCTCAGAATGGCATAAAGCTCTAAAGACACACCTCAGAGTGTATAAAGCTCTAAAGACACCCCTCAGAGTGTTATAAAGCTCTAAAGAACACACCTCAGAATGGTATAAAGCTCTAAAGACACACCTCAGAGTGGTATAAAGCTCTAAAGACACCTCAGAGTGTATAAAGCTCTAAAGACACACCTCAGAGTGTATAAAGCTCTAAAGACACACCTCAGAATGGTATAAAGCTCTAAAGACACACCTCAGAGCTGTATAAACCTCTAAAGACACACCTCAGAGTGTATAAAGCTCTAAAGACACAGCTCAGAGTGTATAAAGCTCTAAAGACACAGCTCAGAGTGTATAAAGCTCTAAAGACACACATCAGTCTGTATAAAGCTCTAAAGACACACCTCAGAGTGTATTAAGCTCTAAAGACACACCTCAGAGTGTATAAAGCTCTAGTCACACTTCAGAGTGTATAAAGCTCTAAAGACACACCTCAGAGTGTATAAAGCTCTAAAGACACACCTCAGAGTGTTATAAAGCTCTAAAGACACAATTCAGAGTGTATACAGCTCTAAAAACACACCTCAGAGTGGTATAAAGCTCTAAAGTCACACCTCAGAGTGTATTAAGCTCTAAAGACACACCTCAGAGTGTATAAAGCTCTAGTCACACTTCAGAGTGTATAAAGCTCTAAAGACACACCTCAGAGTGTATAAAGCTCTAAAGACACAGCTCAGAGTGTATAAAGCTCTAAAGACACAGCTCAGAGTGTATAAAGCTCTAAAGACACACCTCAGAGTGTATAAAGCTCTAAAGACACACCTCAGAGTGTATAAAGCTCTAAAGACACAGCTCAGAGTGTATAAAGCTCTAAAGACACACCTCAGAGTGTTATAAAGCTCTAAAGACACAATTCAGAGTGTATAAAGCTCTAAAGACACACCTCAGAATGGTATAAAGCTCTAAAGACACACCTCAGAGTGTTATAAAGCTCTAAAGACACACTTCAGAGTGTATAAAGCTTTAAAGACACACCTCAGAGTGTATAAAGCTCTAAACACACACCTCAGAGTGTATAAAGCTCTAAAGACACACCTCAGAGTGTATAAAGCTCTAAAGACACACCTCAGAGTGTATAAAGCTCTAAAGACACCTCAGAATGGAAAAAAAAGCTCTAAAGACACACCTCAGAGTGGTATAAAGCTCTAAAGACACACCTCAGATTGTATAAAGCTCTAAAGACACACTTCAGAGTGTATAAAGCTCTAAAGACACACCTCAGAGTGTATAAAGCTCTAAAGTCACACCTCAGAGTGTATAAAGCTCTAAATACACACCTCAGAGTGGTATAAACCTCTAAAGACACACCTCAGAGTGTATAAAGCTCTAAAGACACACCTCAGAGTGTATAAAGCTCTAAAGACACACGTCAGAATGGTATAAAGCTCTAAAGACACACCTCAGAGTGGTATAAACCTCTAAAGACACACCTCAGAGTGGTATAAAGCTCTAAAGACACAGCTCAGAGTGTATAAAGCTCTAAACACACAGCTCAGAGTGTATAAAGCTCTAAAGACACACCTCAGAGTGGTATAAAGCTCTAAAGACACACTTCAGAGTGTATAAAGCTCTAAAGATACACCTCAGAGTGGTATAAAGCTCTAAAGACTCACCTCAGAGCGTTATAAAGCTCTAAAGACACACCTCAGAATGGTATAAAGCTTTAAAGACACACCTCAGAGTGTATAAAGCTCTAAAGTCACACCTCAGAGTGTATAAAGCTGTAAAGACACACCTCAGAGTGTATAAAGCTCTAAAGACACACCTCAGAGTGGTATAAAGCTCTAAAGACACACCTCAGAGTGGCATAAAGCTCTAAAGACACCTCAGAATGGTAAAAAAAGCTCTAAAGACACACCTCAGATTGTATAAAGCTCTTAAGACACACATCAGAGTGGTATAAAACTCTAAAGACACACCTCAGAGCGGTATAAAACTCTAAAGACACACCTCAGAGTGGTATAAAGCTCTAAAGACACACATCAGAGTGGAATAAAGCTCTAAAGACACACCTCAGACTGTATAAAGCTCTAAAGACACCCCTCAGAGTGTTATAAAGCTCTAAATACACACCTCAGAATGGTATAAAGCTCTAAAGACACCTCAGAGTGTATAAAGCTCTTAAGACACACCTCAGAGTGGTATAAAACTCTAAAGACACACCTCAGAATGGTATAAAGCTCTAAAGACACACCTCAGAGTGGCATAAAGCTCTAAAGACACACCTCAGAATGTATAAAGCTCTAAAGACACAGCTCAGAGTGTATAAAGCTCTAAAGACACAGCTCAGAGTGTATAAAGCTCTAAAGACACAGCTCAGAGTGTATAAAGCTCTAAAGACACACATCAGTCTGTATAAAGCTCTAAAGACACACCTCAGAGTGTATAAAGCTCTAAAGTCACACCTCAGAGTGTATAAAGCTCTAAAGACACACCTCAGAGTGTATAAAGCTCTAAAGACACAGCTCAGAGTGTATAAAGCTCTAAAGACACAGCTCAGAGTGTATAAAGCTCTAAAGACACACATCAGTCTGTATAAAGCTCTAAAGACACACCTCAGAGTGTATAAAGCTCTAAAGTCACACCTCAGAGTGTATAAAGCTCTAAAGACACACCTCAGAGTGTATAAAGCTCTAGTCACACTTCAGAGTGTATAAAGCTCTAAAGACACACCTCAGAGTGTATAAAGCTCTAAAGACACAGCTCAGAGTGTATAAAGCTCTAAAGACACACCTCAGAGTGTTATAAAGCTCTAAAGACACAATTCAGAGTGTATAAAGCTCTAAAGACACACCTCAGAGTGTATAAAGCTCTAAAGACACACCTCAGAGTGTATAAAGCTCTAAAGACACAGCTCAGAGTGTTTAAAGCTCTAAAAACACACCTCAGAGTGGTATAAAGCTCTAAAGACTCACCTCAGAGTGTATAAAGCTCTAAAGTCACACCTCAGAGTGTATTAAGCTCTAAAGACACACTTCAGAGTGTATAAAGCTCTAAAGACACACCTCAGAGTGTTATAAAGCTCTAAAGACACAGCTCAGAGTGTATAAAGCTCTAAAGACACACATCAGTCTGTATAAAGCTCTAAAGACACACCTCAGAGTGTATAAAGCTCTAAAGTCACACCTCAGAGTGTATTAAGCTCTAAAGACACACCTCAGAGTGTATAAAGCTCTAAAGACACAGCTCAGAGTGTATAAAGCTCTAAAGACACACCTCAGAGTGTTATAAAGCTCTAAAGACACACTTCAGAGTGTATAAAGCTTTAAAGACACACCTCAGAGTGTATAAAGCTCTAAACACACACCTCAGAGTGTATAAAGCTCTAAAGACACACCTCAGAGTTTATAAAGCTCTAAAGACACACCTCAGAGTGTATAAAGCTCTAAAGACACCTCAGAATGGATAAAAAAGCTCTAAAGACACACCTCAGAGTGGTATAAAGCTCTAAAGACACACCTCAGATTGTATAAAGCTCTAAAGACACACTTCAGAGTGTATAAAGCTCTAAAGACACACCTCAGAGTGTATAAAGCTCTAAAGTCACACCTCAGAGTGTATAAAGCTCTAAATACACACCTCAGAGTGGTATAAACCTCTAAAGACACACCTCAGAGTGTATAAAGCTCTAAAGACACACCTCAGAGTGTATAAAGCTCTAAAGACACACGTCAGAATGGTATAAAGCTCTAAAGACACACCTCAGAGTGGTATATAGCTCTAAAGACACAGCTCAGAGTGTATAAAGCTCTAAACACACTTCAGAGTGTATAAAGCTCTAAAGATACACCTCAGAGTGGTATAAAGCTCTAAAGACTCACCTCAGAGCGTTATAAAGCTCTAAAGACACACCTCAGAATGGTATAAAGCTGTAAAGACACACCTCAGAGTGTATAAAGCTCTAAAGACACACCTCAGAGTGGTATAAAGCTCTAAAGACACACCTCAGAGTGTATAAAGCTCTAAAGACACACCTCAGAGTGTATAAAGCTCTAAAGACACCCCTCAGAGTGTTATAAAGCTCTAAAGAACACACCTCAGAGCGGTATAAAACTCTAAAGACACACCTCAGATTGTATAAAGCTCTAAAGACACACCTCAGAGTGGTATAAAGCTCTAAAGACAAACCTCAGAATGGTATAAAACTCTAAAGATACCTCAGGATGGTAAAAAAAGGTCTAACGACACACCTCAGAGTGGTATAAAGCTCTAAAGACACACCTCAGAGCGGTATAAAAATCTAAAGACACACCTCAGATTGTATAAAGCTCTAAAGACACACCTCAGAGTGATATAAAGCTCTAAAGACACACCTTAGAATGGTATAAAGCTCTAAAGACACAACTCAGAGTGGTATAAAGCTCTAAAGACACACCTCAGAGTGGTATAAAGCTCTAAAGACACACCTCAGAGTGGTTTAAAGCTCTAAAGACACACCTCAGAGGATATAAAGCTCTAAAGACACACCTCAGAATGGTATGAAGCTCTAAAGAAACACGTCAGAGTGGTAAAAAGCTCTAAAGACACACCTCAGAATGGTATAAAGCTCTAAAGAAACACTTCAGAGTGGTATAAAGCTCTAAAAAAACACCTCAGAGTGGTAAAAAGCTCTAAAGACACACTTCAGAGTGTATAAAACTCTAAAGACACACCTCAGATTGTATAAAGCTCTTAAGACACACATCAGAGTGGTATAAAGCTCTAAAGACACACCTCAGAATGGCATAAAGCTTTAAAGAACACACCTCAGAGCAGTATAAAACTCTAAAGACACACCTCAGAGTGTTATAAAGCTCTAAAAACACACCTCAGAGTGGTATAAAGCTCTAAAGACACACATCAGAGTGGCATAAAGTTCTAAAGACACACCTCAGAGTGGAATAAAGCTCTAAAGACACACCTCAGAGTGTATAAAGCTCTAAAGACACCCCTCAGAGTGTTATAAAGCTCTAAAGACACACCTCAGAGTGGTATAAAGCTCTAAAGACACCTCAGAGTGTATAAAGCTCTAAAGACACCTCAGAGTGTATAAAGCTCTAAAGACACACCTCAGAGTGTATAAAGCTCTAAAGACACACCTCAGAGTGTATAAAGCTCTAAAGACACACCTCAGAATGGTATAAAGCTCTAAAGACACACCTCAGAGTGGTATAAAGCTCTAAAGACACACCTCAGAGTGTATAAAGCTCTAAAGACACACCTCAGAGTGGTATAAAGCTCTAAAGACACCTCAGAGTGTATAAAGCTCTAAAGACACACCTCAGAGTGTATAAAGCTCTAAAGACACACCTCAGAGTGTATAAAGCTCTAAAGACACACCTCAGAATGGTATAAAGCTCTAAAGACACACATCAGTCTGTATAAAGCTCTAAAGACACACCTCAGAGTGTATAAAGCTCTAAAGTCACACCTCAGAGTGTATTAAGCTCTAAAGACACACCTCAGAGTGTATAAAGCTCTAAAGACACAGCTCAGAGTGTATAAAGCTCTAAAGACACACCTCAGAGTGTTATAAAGCTCTAAAGACACAATTCAGAGTGTATACAGCTCTAAAAACACACCTCAGAGTGGTATAAAGCTCTAAAGACACACCTCAGAGTGTTATAAAGCTCTAAAGACACACTTCAGAGTGTATAAAGCTTTAAAGACACACCTCAGAGTGTATAAAGCTCTAAACACACACCTCAGAGTGTATAAAGCTCTAAAGACACACCTCAGAGTGTATAAAGCTCTAAAGACACACCTCAGAGTGTATAAAGCTCTAAAGACACCTCAGAATGGAAAAAAAAGCTCTAAAGACACACCTCAGAGTGGTATAAAGCTCTAAAGACACACCTCAGATTGTATAAAGCTCTAAAGACACACTTCAGAGTGTATAAAGCTCTAAAGACACACCTCAGAGTGTATAAAGCTCTAAAGTCACACCTCAGAGTGTATAAAGCTCTAAATACACACCTCAGAGTGGTATAAACCTCTAAAGACACACCTCAGAGTGTATAAAGCTCTAAAGACACACCTCAGAGTGTATAAAGCTCTAAAGACACACCTCAGAGTGTATAAAGCTCTAAAGACACACGTCAGAATGGTATAAAGCTCTAAAGACACACCTCAGAGTGGTATATAGCTCTAAAGACACAGCTCAGAGTGTATAAAGCTCTAAACACACACCTCAGAGTGGTATAAAGCTCTAAAGACACACCTCAGAGTGGTATAAAGCTCTAAAGACTCACCTCAGAGCGTTATAAAGCTCTAAAGACACACCTCAGAATGGTATAAAGCTTTAAAGACACACCTCAGAGTGTATAAAGCTCTAAAGTCACACCTCAGAGTGTATAAAGCTGTAAAGACACACCTCAGAGTGTATAAAGCTCTAAAGACACACCTCAGAGTGGTATAAAGCTCTAAAGACACACCTCAGAGTGGCATAAAGCTCTAAAGACACCTCAGAATGGTAAAAAAAGCTCTAAAGACACACCTCAGAGTGTATAAAGCTCTAAAGACACACCTCAGATTGTATAAAGCTCTTAAGACACACCTCAGAGTGGTATAAAACTCTAAAGACACACCTCAGAATGGTATAAAGCTCTAAAGACACACCTCAGAGTGTATAAAGCTCTAAAGACACCCCTCAGAGTGTTATAAAGCTCTAAAGAACACACCTCAGAGCGGTATAAAACTCTAAAGACACACCTCCGAGCGGTATAAAACTCTAAAGACACACCTCAGATTGTATAAAGCTCTAAAGACACACCTCAGAGTGGTATAAAGCTCTAAAGACAAACCTCAGAATGGTATAAAACTCTAAAGACACACCTCAGATTGTATAAAGCTCTAAAGACACACCTCAGAGTGGTATAAAGCTCTAAAGACACACCTCAGAGTGATATAAAGCTCTAAAGACACACCTTAGAATGGTATAAAGCTCTAAAGACACACCTCAGATTGGTATAAAGCTCTAAAGACACACCTCAGATTGTATAAAGCTCTAAAGACACACCTCAGAGTGGTATAAAGCTCTAAAGACACACCTCAGAGCGGTATAAAACTCTAAAGACACACCTCAGATTGTATAAAGCTCTAAAGACACACCTCAGAGTGGTATAAAGCTCTAAAGACACACCTCAGAGTGATATAAAGCTCTAAAGACACACCTTAGAATGGTATAAAGCTCTAAAGACACAACTCAGAGTGGTATAAAGCTCTAAAGACACACCTCAGAGTGGTATAAAGCTCTAAAGACACACCTCAGAGTGGTTTAAAGCTCTAAAGACACACCTCAGAGGATATAAAGCTCTAAAGACACACCTCAGAATGGTATGAAGCTCTAAAGAAACACGTCAGAGTGGTAAAAAGCTCTAAAGACACACCTCAGAATGGTATAAAGCTCTAAAGAAACACTTCAGAGTGGTATAAAGCTCTAAAGACACACCTCAGAATGGTATAAAGCTCTAAAGAAACACTTCAGAGTGGTATAAAGCTCTAAAAAAACACCTCAGAGTGGTAAAAAGCTCTAAAGACACACTTCAGAGTGTATAAAACTCTAAAGACACACCTCAGATTGTATAAAGCTCTTAAGACACACCTCAGAATGGCATAAAGCTCTAAAGACAAACCTCAGAGTGTATAAAGCTCTAAAGACACCCCTCAGAGTGTTATAAAGCTCTAAAGAACACCCCTCAGAGCGGTATAAAGCTCTAAAGACACACCTCAGAATGGTATAAAGCTCTAAAGACACACCTCAGAGTGGTATAAAGCTCTAAAGACACACCTCAGAGTGTATAAAGCTCTAAAGACACACCTCAGAGTGTATAAAGCTCTAAAGACACACCTCAGAATGGTATAAAGCTCTAAAGACACACCTCAGAGTGGTATAAAGCTCTAAAGACACCTCAGAGTGTATAAAGCTCTAAAGACACACCTCAGAGTGTATAAAGCTCTAAAGACACACCTCAGAGTGGCATAAAGCTCTAAAGACACACCTCAGAGTGTATAAAGCTCTAAAGACACAGCTCAGAGTGGTATAAACCTCTAAAGACACACATCAGAGTGTATAAAGCTCTAAAGACACACCTCAGAGTGTATAAAGCTCTAAAGACACAGCTCAGAGTGTATAAAGCTCTAAAGACACACATCAGAGTGTATAAAGCTCTAAAGACACACCTCAGAGTGTATAAAGCTCTAGTCACACCTCAGAGTGTATAAAGCTCTAAAGACACATCTCAGAGTGTATAAAGCTCTAAAGTCACACCTTAGAGTGTATAAAGCTCTAAAGACACACCTCAGAGTGTATAAAGCTCTAAAGACACAGCTCAGAGTGTATAAAGCTCTAAAGACACAGCTCAGAGTGTATAAAGCTCTAAAGACACACCTCAGAGTGTATAAAGCTCTAAAGACACAGCTCAGAGTGTATAAAGCTTTAAAGACACACCTCAGAGTGTATAAAGCTCTAAAGACACACATCAGAGTGTATAAAGCTCTAAAGACACAGCTCAGAGTGTATAAAGCTCTAAAGACACAGCTCAGAGTGTATAAAGCTCTAAAGACACACCTCAGAGTGTATAAAGCTCTAAAGACACAGCTCAGAGTGTATAAAGCTTTAAAGACACACCTTAGAGTGTATAAAGCTCTAAAGACACACCTCAGAGTGTATAAAGCTCTAAAGACACACCTCAGAGTGTATAAAGCTCTAAAGACACACATCAGAGTGTATAAAGCTCTAAAGACACCTCAGAATGGAAAAAAAAGCTCTAAAGACACACCTCAGAGTGGTATAAAGCTCTAAAGACACACTTCAGAGTGTATAAAGCTCTAAAGACACACCTCAGAGTGTATAAAGCTCTAAAGTCACACCTCAGAGTGTATAAAGCTCTAAATACACACCTCAGAGTTGTATAAACCTCTAAAGACACACCTCAGAGTGGTATATAGCTCTAAAGACACAGCTCAGAGTGTATAAAGCTCTAAACACACAGCTCAGAGTGTATAAAGCTCTAAAGACACACCTCAGAGTGGTATAAAGCTCTAAAGACACACTTCAGAGTGTATAAAGCTCTAAAGACACACCTCAGAGTGGTATAAAGCTCTAAAGACACACCTCAGAGTGGTATAAAGCTCTAAAGACACAGCTCAGAGTGTATAAAGCTCTAAAGTCACACCTCAGAGTGTATAAAGCTCTAAAGACACACCTCAGAGTGTATAAAGCTCTAAAGACACACCTCAGAGTGTATAAAGCTCTAAAGACACACCTCAGAATGGTATAAAGCTCTAAAGACATACTTCAGAGTGTATAAAACTCTAAAGACACACCTCAGAATGGTATAAAGCTCTAAAGACACACCTCAGAGTGGCATAAAGCTCTAAAGACACCTCAGAATGGTAAAAAAAAGCTCTAAAGACACACCTCAGAGTGTATAAAGCTCTAAAGACACACCTCAGAGTGTATAAAGCTCTAAAGACACCCCTCAGAGTGTTATAAAGCTCTAAAGAACACACCTCAGAGCGGTATAAAGCTCTAAAGACACACCTCAGAGCGGTATAAAACTCTAAAGACACACCTCAGATTGTATAAAGCTCTAAAGACACACCTCAGAGTGGTATAAAGCTCTAAAGACACACCTCAGAGTGATATAAAGCTCTAAAGACACACCTTAGAATGGTATAAAGCTCTAAAGACACAACTCAGAGTGGTATAAAACTCTAAAGACACACCTCAGAGTGGTATAAAGCTCTAAAGACACACCTCAGAGTGGTTTAAAGCTCTAAAGACACACCTCAGAGGATATAAAGCTCTAAAGACACACCTCAGAATGGTAAAAAGCTCTAAAGACACACCTCAGAATGGTATAAAGCTCTAAAGAAACACTTCAGAGTGGTATAAAGCTCTAAAAAAACACCTCAGAGTGGTAAAAAGCTCTAAAGACACACTTCAGAGTGTATAAAACTCTAAAGACACACCTCAGAGTGGTATAAAGCTCTAAAGACACACATCAGAGTGGTATAAAGCTCTAAAGACACACCTCAGAGTGGAATAAAGCTCTAAAGACACACCTCAGACTGTATAAAGCTCTAAAGACACCCCTCAGAGTGTTATAAAGCTCTAAATACACACCTCAGAATGGTATAAAGCTCTAAAGACACACCTCAGAGTGGTATAAAGCTCTAAAGACACCTCAGAGTGTATAAAGCTCTAAAGACACACCTCAGAGTGTATAAAGCTCTAAAGTCACACCTCAGAGTGTATTAAGCTCTAAAGACACACCTCAGAGTGTATAAAGCTCTAAAGACACACCTCAGAGTGTATAAAGCTCTAAAGACACAGCTCAGAGTGTATAAAGCTCTAAAGACACAGCTCAGAGTGTATAAAGCTCTAAAGACACACCTCAGAGTGTTATAAAGCTCTAAAGACACAATTCAGAGTGTATACAGCTCTAAAAACACACCTCAGAGTGGTATAAAGCTCTAAAGACACACCTCAGAGTGTTATAAAGCTCTAAAGACACACCTCAGAGTGTTATAAAGCTCTAAAGACACACTTCAGAGTGTATAAAGCTTTAAAGACACACCTCAGAGTGTATAAAGCTCTAAACACACACCTCAGAGTGTATAAAGCTCTAAAGACACACCTCAGAGTGGTATAAAGCTCTAAAGACACACCTCAGAGTGGTATAAAGCTCTAAAGACACACCTCAGATTGTATAAAGCTCTAAAGACACACTTCAGAGTGTATAAAGCTCTAAAGACACACCTCAGAGTGTATAAAGCTCTAAAGTCACACCTCAGAGTGTATAAAGCTCTAAATAGACACCTCAGAGTGGTATAAACCTCTAAAGACACACCTCAGAGTGTATAAAGCTCTAAAGACACACCTCAGAGTGTATAAAGCTCTAAAGACACACCTCAGAGTGTATAAAGCTCTAAAGACACACCTCAGAGTGGTATAAACCTCTAAAGACACAGCTCAGAGTGTATAAAGCTCTAAACACACAGCTCAGAGTGTATAAAGCTCTAAAGACACACCTCAGAGTGGTATAAAGCTCTAAAGACACACTTCAGAGTGTATAAAGCTCTAAAGATACACCTCAGAGTGGTATAAAGCTCTAAAGACTCACCTCAGAGCGTTATAAAGCTCTAAAGACACACCTCAGAATGGTATAAAGCTTTAAAGATACACCTCAGAGTGGTATAAAGCTCTAAAGACTCACCTCAGAGCGTTATAAAGCTCTAAAGACACACTTCAGAGTGTATAAAGCTCTAAAGATACACCTCAGAGTGGTATAAAGCTCTAAAGACTCACCTCAGAGCGTTATAAAGCTCTAAAGACACACCTCAGAGTGTATAAAGCTCTAAAGACACACCTCAGAGTGTATAAAGCTCTAAAGACACACCTCAGAGTGGTATAAAGCTCTAAAGACACACCTCAGAGTGGCATAAAGCTCTAAAGACACCTCAGAATGGTAAAAAAAAGCTCTAAAGACACACTTCAGAGTGTATAAAGCTCTAAAGACACACCTCAGATTGTATAAAGCTCTTAAGACACACCTCAGAGTGGTATAAAACTCTAAAGACACACCTCAGAGTGTATAAAGCTCTAAAGAACACACCTCAGAGCGGTATAAAGCTCTAAAGACACACCTCAGAGTGGTATAAAGCTCTAAAGACACACCTCAGAGTGTATAAAGCTCTAAAGACACACCTCAGAATGGTATAAAGCTCTAAAGACACACCTCAGAGTGGTATAAAGCTCTAAAGACACCTCAGAGTGTATAAAGCTCTAAAGACACACCTCAGAGTGTATAAAGCTCTAAAGACACAGCTCAGAGTGTATAAAGCTCTAGTCACACCTCAGAGTGTATAAAGCTCTAAAGACACACCTCAGAGTGTATAAAGCTCTAAAGACACAGTTCAGAGTGTATAAAGCTCTAAAGACACACATCAGAGTGTATAAAGCTCTAAAGACACACCTCAGAGTGTATAAAGCTCTAAAGTCACACCTCAGAGTGTATTAAGCTCTAAAGACACACCTCAGAGTGTATAAAGCTCTAGTCACACCTCAGAGTGTATAAAGCTCTAAAGACACATCTCAGAGTGTATAAAGTTCTAAAGACACACCTCAGAGTGTATAAAGCTCTAAAGACACAGCTCAGAGTGTATAAAGCTCTAAAGACACACCTCAGAGTGGTATAAAGCTCTAAAGACACACTTCAGAGTGTATAAAGCTCTAAAGACACACCTCAGAGTGTATAAAGCTCTAAAGACACAGCTCAGAGTGTATAAAGCTCTAAAGACACACCTCAGAGTGTTATAAAGCTCTAAAGACACAATTCAGAGTATATACAGCTCTAAAAACACACCTCAGAGTGTTATAAAGCTCTAAAGACACACTTCAGAGTGTATAAAGCTCTAAAGACACACCTCAGAGTGTATAAAGCTCTAAAGACACCTCAGAATGGAAAAAAAAGCTCTAAAGACACACCTCAGAGTGGTATAAAGCTCTAAAGACACACTTCAGAGTGTATAAAGCTCTAAAGACACACCTCAGAGTGTATAAAGCTCTAAAGTCACACCTCAGAGTGTATAAAGCTCTAAATACACACCTCAGAGTGGTATAAACCTCTAAAGACACACCTCAGAGCGGTATAAAACTCTAAAGACACACCTCAGATTGTATAAAGCTCTAAAGACACACCTCAGAGTGGTATAAAGCTCTAAAGACACACTTCAGAGTGTATAAAGCTCTAAAGACACACCTCAGAGTGATATAAAGCTCTAAAGACACACCTTAGAATGGTATAAAGCTCTAAAGACACAACTCAGAGTGGTATAAAGCTCTAAAGACACACCTCAGAGTGTATAAAGCTCTAAAGACACACCTCAGAGTGTATAAAGCTCTAAAGACAAACCTCACAATGGTATAAAGCTCTAAAGACACAACTCAGAGTGGTATAAAGCTCTAAAGACACACCTCAGAGTGGTATAAAGCTCTAAAGACACACCTCAGAATGGCATAAAGCTCTAAAGACACACCTCCGAGCGGTATAAAACTCTAAAGACACACCTCAGATTGTATAAAGCTCTAAAGACAAACCTCAGAATGGTATAAAACTCTAAAGACACACCTCAGAGTGGAATAAAGCTCTAAAGACACACCTCAGAGTGTATAAAGCTCTAAAGACACCCCTCAGAGTGTTATAAAGCTCTAAAGAACACACCTCAGAGCGGTATAAAGCTCTAAAGACACACCTCAGAGTGGTATAAAGCTCTAAAGACACACCTCAGAGTGGTATAAAGCTCTAAAGACACCTCAGAGTGTATAAAGCTCTAAAGACACACCTCAGAGTGTATAAAGCTCTAAAGACACCTCAGAGTGTATAAAGCTCTAAAGACACACCTCAGAGTGTATAAAGCTCTAAAGACACACCTCAGAGTGGCATAAAGCTCTAAAGACACACCTCAGAGCTGTATAAACCTCTAAAGACACACCTCAGAGTGTATAAAGCTCTAAAGACACACATCAGAGTGTATAAAGCTCTAAAGACACACCTCAGAATGGTATAAAACTCTAAAGACACACCTCAGAGTGGAATAAAGCTCTAAAGACACACCTCAGAGTGGTATAAAGCTCTAAAGACAAACCTCAGAATGGTATAAAACTCTAAAGACACACCTCAGAGTGGAATAAAGCTCTAAAGACACACCTCAGAGTGTATAAAGCTCTAAAGAACACACCTCAGAGCGGTATAAAGCTCTAAAGACACACCTCAGAGTGGTATAAAGCTCTAAAGACACACCTCAGAGTGGTATAAAGCTCTAAAGACACCTCAGAGTGTATAAAGCTCTAAAGACACACCTCAGAATGGTATAAAGCTCTAAAGACACACCTCAGAGTGGTATAAAGCTCTAAAGACACCTCAGAGTGTATAAAGCTCTAAAGACACACCTCAGAGTGGCATAAAGCTCTAAAGACACACCTCAGAGTGGCATAAAGCTCTAAAGACACACCTCAGAGTGTATAAACCTCTAAAGACACACCTCAGAGTGTATAAAGCTCTAAAGACACAGTTCAGAGTGTATGAAGCTCTAAAGACACACCTCAGAGTGTATTAAGCTCTAAAGACACCTCAGAGTGTATAAAGCTCTAGTCACACCTCAGAGTGTATAAAGCTCTAAAGTCACACCTTAGAGTGTATAAAGCTCTAAAGTCACACCTTAGAGTGTATAAAGCTCTAAAGACACACCTCAGAGTGTATAAAGCTCTAAAGACACAGCTCAGAGTGTATAAAGCTCTAAAGACACAGCTCAGAGTGTATAAAGCTCTAAAGACACACCTCAGAGTGTTATAAAGCTCTAAAGACACAATTCAGAGTATATACAGCTCTAAAAACACACCTCAGAGTGGTATAAAGCTCTAAAGACACACCTCAGAGTGTTATAAAGCTCTAAAGACACACCTCAGAGTGTTATAAAGCTCTAAAGACACACTTCAGAGTGTATAAAGCTTTAAAGACACACCTCAGAGTGTATAAAGCTCTAAACACACACCTCAGAGTGTATAAAGCTCTAAAGACACACCTCAGAGTGTATAAAGCTCTAAAGACACACCTCAGAGTGTATAAAGCTCTAAAGACACCTCAGAATGGAAAAAAAAGCTCTAAAGACACACCTCAGAGTGGTATAAAGCTCTAAAGACACACTTCAGAGTGTATAAAGCTCTAAAGACACACTTCAGAGTGTATAAAGCTCTAAAGTCACACCTCAGAGTGTATAAAGCTCTAAATACACACCTCAGAGTGGTATAAACCTCTAAAGACACACCTCAGAGCGGTATAAAACTCTAAAGACACACCTCAGATTGTATAAAGCTCTAAAGACACACCTCAGAGTGGTATAAAGCTCTAAAGACACACCTCAGAGTGATATAAAGCTCTAAAGACACACCTTAGAATGGTATAAAGCTCTAAAGACACAACTCAGAGTGGTATAAAGCTCTAAAGACACACCTCAGAGTGGTATAAAGCTCTAAAGACACACCTCAGAATGGTATAAAGCTCTAAAGAAACACTTCAGAGTGGTAAAAAGCTCTAAAGACACACCTCAGATTGTATAAAGCTCTTAAGACACACATCAGAGTGGTATAAAGCTCTAAAGACACACCTCAGAGTGTATAAAACTCTAAAGACACACCTCAGATTGTATAAAGCTCTTAAGACACACATCAGAGTGGTATAAAGCTCTAAAGACACACCTCAGAATGGCATAAAGCTCTAAAGACACACCTCAGAGTGTATAAAGCTCTAAAGACACCCCTCAGAGTGTTATAAAGCTCTAAAGAACACACCTCAGAGCGGTATAAAACTCTAAAGACACACCTCAGAGCGGTATAAAACTCTAAAGACACACCTCAGAGCGGTATAAAACTCTAAAGACACACCTCAGAGTGGAATAAAGCTCTAAAGACACACCTCAGAGTGTATAAAGCTCTAAAGACACCCCTCAGAGTGTTATAAAGCTCTAAAGAACACACCTCAGAGCGGTATAAAGCTCTAAAGACACACCTCAGAGTGATTTAAAGCTCTAAAGACACACCTCAGAGTGGTATAAAGCTCTAAAGACACACCTCAGAGTGGTATAAAGCTCTAAAGACACCTCAGAGTGTATAAAGCTCTAAAGACACACCTCAGAGTGTATAAAGCTCTAAAGACACACCTCAGAGTGTATAAAGCTCTAAAGACACACCTCAGAATGGTATAAAGCTCTAAAGACACACCTCAGAGTGTTATAAAGCTCTAAAGACACCTCAGAGTGTATAAAGCTCTAAAGACACACCTCAGAGTGTATAAAGCTCTAAAGACACACCTCAGAGTGTATAAAGCTCTAAAGACACACCTCAGAGTGTATAAAGCTCTAAAGACACACCTCAGAGTGGCATAAATCTCTAAAGACACACCTCAGAGTGTATAAAGCTCTAAAGACACACCTCAGAGTGGCATAAATCTCTAAAGACACACCTCAGAGTGTATAAAGCTCTAAAGACACACCTCAGAGTGTATAAAGCTCTAAAGACACACCTCAGAGTGTATAAAGCTCTAAAGACACACCTCAGAGTGTATAAACCTCTAAAGACACACCTCAGAGTGTATAAAGCTCTAAAGACACAGCTCAGAGTGGTATAAACCTCTAAAGACACACCTCAGAGTGTATAAAGCTCTAAAGACACAGTTCAGAGTGTATAAAGCTCTAAAGACACACATCAGAGTGTATAAAGCTCTAAAGACACACCTCAGAGTGGTATAAAGCTCTAAAGACACACCTCAGAATGGTATAAAGCTCTAAAGACACACCTCAGAGTGTATAAAGCTCTAAAGACACACCTCAGATTGTATAAAGCTCTAAAGACACACCTCAGAGTCGCATAAAGCTCTAAAGACACACCTCAGATTGTATAAAGCTCTAAAGACACACCTCAGAGTGTATAAAGCTCTAAAGACACACCTCAGATTGTATAAAGCTCTAAAGACACACCTCAGAGTGTATAAAGCTCTAAAGACACACCTCAGATTGTATAAAGCTCTAAAGACACACCTCAGAGTGGTTCAAAGCTCTAAAGACACACCTCAGAGTCGCATAAAGCTCTAAAGACACACCTCAGAGTGTATAAAGCTCTAAAGACACACATCAGTGGTCTAAAGCTCTAAAGACACACCTCAGAGTGGTATAAAGCTCTAAAGACACACCTCAGAGTGGTTCAAAGCTCTAAAGACACACCTCAGAATGGTGTAAAGCTCTAAAGTCCTGGTTTAGTCCTGTTTTAGACCTGGTTTAGTCCTGGTTTAGTCCTGGTTTAGTCCTTGTTTAGTCCTGGTTTAGACCTGGTTTAAAACTTGTTTAGTCCTGGTTTAGTCCTGGTTTAGTCCTGTTTTAGACCTGGTTTAGTCCTGTTTTAGTCCTGGTTTAGTCCTGGTTTAGTCCTGGTTTAGAACTGGTTTAGTCCTGTTTTAGTCCTGTTTTAGTCCTGGTTTAGTCCTGGTTCAGTCCTGGTTTAGTCCTGGTTTAGTCCTGGTTTAGACCTGGTTTAGTCCTGTTTTAGTCCTGGTTTAGTCCTGGTTTAGACCTGGTTTAGTCCTGTTTTAGTCCTGGTTTAGTCCTGGTTTAGTCCTGTTTTAGACCTGGTTTAGTCCTGTTTTAGTCCTGGTTTAGTCCTGGTTTAGTCCTGTTTTAGACCTGGTTTAGTCCTGTTTTAGTCCTGGTTTAGTCCTGGTTTAGACCTGGTTTGGATCTGGTTTAGACCTGGTTTGGACTTGGTTTAGATCTGGTTTAGACCTGGTTTAGTCCTGGTTTAGACCTGGTTTAGTCCTGGTTTAGATCTGGGTTAGTCCTGTTTTAGACCTGGTTTAGTCCTGGTTTAGTCCTGGTTTAGTCTTGGTTTAGTCCTGGTTTGGACCTGGTTTAGTCCTGGTTTAGTCCTGGTTTAGTCCTGGTTTAGACCTGGTTTGGACCTGGTTTAGTCCTGGTTTAGTCCTGGTTTAGTCCTGGTTTATTCCTGGTTTAGTCCTGGTTTAGTCTTGGTTTAGTCTTGGTTTAGTCCTGGTTTAGTCCTGGTTTAGTCCTGGTTTAGTCTTGGTTTAGTCTTGGTTTAGTCTTGGTTTAGTCCTGGTTTAGTCCTGGTTTAGTCCTGGTTTAGTCCTGGTTTAGTCTTGGTTTAGTCCTGGTTTAGTCCTGGTTTAGTCCTGGTTTGGACCTGGTTTAGTCCTGGTTTAGTCCTGGTTTAGTCCTGGTTTAGTCCTGGTTTAGTCCTGGTTTGGACCTGGTTTAGTCCTGGTTTAGTCCTGGTTTAGTCCTGGTTTAGTCCTGGTTTGGACCTGGTTTAGTCCTGGTTTAGTCCTGGTTTAGTCTTGGTTTAGTCCTGGTTTAGTCCTGGTTTAGTCCTGGTTTAGTCCTGGTTTGGACCTGGTTTAGTCCTGGTTTAGTCCTGGTTAAGTCCTGGTTTAGTCCTGGTTTAGTCCTGGTTTGGACCTGGTTTAGTCCTGGTTTAGTCCTGGTTTAGTCCTGGTTTAGTCCTGGTTAAGTCCTGGTTTAGTCCTGCTTTAGTCCTGGTTTAGTCCTGGTTTAGTCCTGGTTTAGACCTGGTTTAGTCCTGGTTTAGACCTGGTTTAGTCCTGGTTTAGTCCTGGTTTAGTCCTGGTTTAGACCTGGTTTGGATCTGGTTTAGACCTGGTTTGGACTTGGTTTAGATCTGGTTTAGACCTGGTTTAGTCCTGGTTTAGACCTGGTTTAGTCCTGGTTTAGATCTGGGTTAGTCCTGTTTTAGACCTGGTTTAGTCCTGGTTTAGTCCTGGTTTAGTCCTGGTTTGGACCTGGTTTGGACCTGGTTTAGTCCTGGTTTAGTCCTGGTTTAGTCCTGGTTTAGACCTGGTTTGGACCTGGTTTAGTCCTGGTTTAGTCCTGGTTTAGTCCTGGTTTATTCCTGGTTTAGTCCTGGTTTAGTCTTGGTTTAGTCTTGGTTTAGTCCTGGTTTAGTCCTGGTTTAGTCCTGGTTTAGTCTTGGTTTAGTCTTGGTTTAGTCTTGGTTTAGTCCTGGTTTAGTCCTGGTTTAGTCCTGGTTTAGTCCTGGTTTAGTCTTGGTTTAGTCCTGGTTTAGTCCTGGTTTAGTCCTGGTTTGGACCTGGTTTAGTCCTGGTTTAGTCCTGGTTTAGTCCTGGTTTAGTCCTGGTTTAGTCCTGGTTTGGACCTGGTTTAGTCCTGGTTTAGTCCTGGTTTAGTCCTGGTTTAGTCCTGGTTTGGACCTGGTTTAGTCCTGGTTTAGTCCTGGTTTAGTCTTGGTTTAGTCCTGGTTTAGTCCTGGTTTAGTCCTGGTTTGGACCTGGTTTAGTCCTGGTTTAGTCCTGGTTAAGTCCTGGTTTAGTCCTGGTTTAGTCCTGGTTTGGACCTGGTTTAGTCCTGGTTTAGTCCTGGTTTAGTCCTGGTTTAGTCCTGGTTTAGTCCTGGTTTAGTCCTGGTTTAGTCCTGGTTTGGACCTGGTTTAGTCCTGGTTTAGTCCTGGTTTAGTCCTGGTTTAGTCCTGGTTAAGTCCTGCTTTAGTCCTGGTTTAGTCCTGGTTTAGTCCTGGTTTAGACCTGGTTTAGTCCTGGTTTAGACCTGGTTTAGTCCTGGTTTAGTCCTGGTTTGGACCTGGTTTAGTCCTGGTTTAGTCCTGGTTTAGTCCTGGTTTAGTCCTGGTTTAGTCCTGGTTGTGATGTGACACTCTCTCTTGCAGCAGCCCCTGGTCCGGCTCCGGGGCGGGCCCCTGGTCGGTGAGGGCCGGGTCGAGGTCCTGAAGAACGGCGAGTGGGGCTCAGTGTGTGACGACCTTTGGGACCTGAGGGCCGCCACTGTCGTCTGCAGAGAACTGGGCTTTGGCAGCGCCAAGGAGGCCCTCAGCGGGGCCCGCATGGGCCAAGGTACAGAGAGAGAGAGGGGCCCGCATGGGCCGAGGGACAGAGAGAGAGGGGCCCGCATGGGCCGAGGTACAGAGAGAGAGGGGCCCGCATGGGCCGAGGTACAGAGAGAGAGAGGGGCCCGCATGGGCCGAGGTACAGAGAGAGAGAGGGGCCCGCATGGGCCGAGGGACAGAGAGAGAGGGGCCCGCATGGGCCGAGGTACAGAGAGAGAGGGGCCCGCATGGGCCGAGGTACAGAGAGAGAGAGGGGCCCGCATGGGCTGAGGTACAGAGAGAGAGAGGGGCCCGCATGGGCCGAGGTACAGAGAGAGAGAGGGGCCCGCATGGGCCGAGGTACAGAGAGAGAGGGGCCCGCATGGGCCGAGGTACAGAGAGAGAGGGGCCCGCATGGGCCGAGGTACAGAGAGAGAGAGGGGCCCGCATGGGCCGAGGTACAGACAGAGAGGGGCCCGCATGGGCTAAGGTACAGAGAGAGAGAGGGGCCCGCATGGGCCGAGGTACAGACAGAGAGGGGCCCGCATGGGCCGAGGTACAGAGAGAGAGAGGGGCGCGCATGGGCCGAGGTACAGAGAGAGAGGGGCCCGCATGGGCCGAGGTACAGAGAGAGAGAGGGGCCCGCATGGGCCGAGGTACAGAGAGAGAGAGGGGCCCGCATGGGCCGAGGTACAGACAGAGAGGGGCCCGCATGGGCCGAGGTACAGAGAGAGAGAGGGGCCCGCATGGGCCGAGGTACAGAGAGAGAGGGGCCCGCATGGGCCGAGGTACAGAGAGAGAGAGGGGCCCGCATGGGCCGAGGTACAGAGAGAGAGAGGGGCCCGCATGGGCCGAGGTACAGAGAGAGAGGGGCCCGCATGGGCCGAGGTACAGAGAGAGAGGGGCCCGCTGGACTGGATCTGGACTGGTCTAAACCTGGTTCTGGTCTCATTTCAGGGACAGGTCCGGTCCACATGAACCAGGTCCAGTGCTCCGGGTTTGAGAAGTCTCTGACCGAGTGTCGCTTCAACAGAGAATCCACCGACTGCAGCCACGAGGAGGACGCGGCCGTGAGGTGTCATGTCCCCCAGATGGGCTTTAAGACACGGGTGAGACATGTCCCCCAGATGGGCTTTAAGACACGGGTGAGACATGTCCCCCAGATGGGCTTTAAGACACGGGTGAGACATGTCCCCCAGATGGGCTTTAAGACACGGGTGAGACATGTCCCCCAGATGGGCTTTAAGACACGGGTGAGACATGTCCCCCAGATGGGCTTTAAGACACGGGTGAGACATGTCCCCCAGATGGGCTTTAAGACACGGGTGAGACATGTCCCCCAGATGGGCTTTAAGACACGGGTGAGACATGTCCCCCAGATGGGCTTTAAGACACGGGTGAGACATGTCCCACTGATGGGCTTTAAGACACGGGTGAGACATGTCCCCCAGATGGGCTTTAAGACACGGGTGAGACATGTCCCACTGATGGGCTTTAAGACACGGTTGAGACATGTCCCACTGATGGGCTTTAAGACACGGTTGAGACATGTCCCACTGATGGGCTTTAAGACACGGGTGAGACATGTCCCCCAGATGGGCTTTAAGACACGGGTGAGACATGTCCCACTGATGGACTTTAAGACACGGGTGAGACATGTCCCCCAGATGGGCTTTAAGACACGGGTGAGACATGTCCCCCAGATGGGCTTTAAGACACGGGTGAGACATGTCCCCCAGATGGGCTTTAAGACACGGGTGAGACATGTCCCCCAGATGGGCTTTAAGACACGGGTGAGACATGTCCCCCAGATGGGCTTTAAGACACGGGTGAGACATGTCCCCCAGATGGGCTTTGGAACACGGGTGAGACATGTCCCACTGATGGGCTTTGGAACACGGGTGAGACATGTCCCCCAGATGGGCTTTAAGACACGGGTGAGACATGTCCCCCAGATGGGCTTTAAGACACGGGTGAGACATGTCCCCCAGATGGGCTTTAAGACACGGGTGAGACATGTCCCCCAGATGGGCTTTAAGACACGGGTGAGACATGTCCCCCAGATGGGCTTTAAGACACGGGTGAGACATGTCCCCCAGATGGGCTTTAAGACACGGGTGAGACATGTCCCACTGATGGGCTTTAAGACACGGTTGAGACATGTCCCACTGATGGGCTTTAAAACACGGTTGAGACATGTCCCACTGATGGGCTTTAAGACACGGGTGAGACATGTCCCCCAGATGGGCTTTAAGACACGGGTGAGACATGTCCCACTGATGGACTTTAAGACACGGGTGAGACATGTCCCCCAGATGGGCTTTAAGACACGGGTGAGACATGTCCCACTGATGGACTTTAAGACACGGGTGAGACATGTCCCCCAGATGGGCTTTAGGACACGGGTGAGACATGTCCCCCAGATCGGCTTTAAGACACGGGTGAGACATGTCCCACAGATGGGCTTTAAGACACGGGTGAGACATGTCCCCCAGATGGGCTTTAAGACACGGGTGAGACATGTCCCCCAGATGGGCTTTAAGACACGGGTGAGACATGTCCCCCAGATGGGCTTTAAGACACGGGTGAGACATGTCCCCCAGATGGGCTTTAAGACACGGGTGAGACATGTCCCCCAGATGGGCTTTAAGACACGGGTGAGACATGTCCCACTGATGGGCTTTAAGACACGGGTGAGACATGTCCCCCAGATGGGCTTTAAGACACGGGTGAGACATGTCCCACTGATGGGCTTTAAGACACGGTTGAGACATGTCCCACTGATGGGCTTTAAGACACGGTTGAGACATGTCCCACTGATGGGCTTTAAGACACGGGTGAGACATGTCCCCCAGATGGGCTTTAAGACACGGGTGAGACATGTCCCACTGATGGACTTTAAGACACGGGTGAGACATGTCCCCCAGATGGGCTTTAAGACACGGGTGAGACATGTCCCCCAGATGGGCTTTAAGACACGGGTGAGACATGTCCCCCAGATGGGCTTTAAGACACGGGTGAGACATGTCCCCCAGATGGGCTTTAAGACACGGGTGAGACATGTCCCCCAGATGGGCTTTAAGACACGGGTGAGACATGTCCCCCAGATGGGCTTTGGAACACGGGTGAGACATGTCCCACTGATGGGCTTTGGAACACGGGTGAGACATGTCCCCCAGATGGGCTTTAAGACACGGGTGAGACATGTCCCCCAGATGGGCTTTAAGACACGGGTGAGACATGTCCCCCAGATGGGCTTTAAGACACGGGTGAGACATGTCCCCCAGATGGGCTTTAAGACACGGGTGAGACATGTCCCCCAGATGGGCTTTAAGACACGGGTGAGACATGTCCCCCAGATGGGCTTTAAGACACGGGTGAGACATGTCCCACTGATGGGCTTTAAGACACGGTTGAGACATGTCCCACTGATGGGCTTTAAAACACGGTTGAGACATGTCCCACTGATGGGCTTTAAGACACGGGTGAGACATGTCCCCCAGATGGGCTTTAAGACACGGGTGAGACATGTCCCACTGATGGACTTTAAGACACGGGTGAGACATGTCCCCCAGATGGGCTTTAAGACACGGGTGAGACATGTCCCACTGATGGACTTTAAGACACGGGTGAGACATGTCCCCCAGATGGGCTTTAGGACACGGGTGAGACATGTCCCCCAGATCGGCTTTAAGACACGGGTGAGACATGTCCCACAGATGGGCTTTAAGACACGGTTGAGACATGTCCCACTGATGGACTTTAAGACACGGGTGAGACATGTCCCACTGATGGGCTTTAAGACACGGGTGAGACATGTCCCCCAGATGGGCTTTGGAACATGGGTGAGACATGTCCCACTGATGGACTTTAAGACAAGGGTGAGACATGTCCCACTGATGGGCTTTAAGACACGGGTGAGACATGTCCCACTGATGGGCTTTAAGACACGGGTGAGACATGTCCCACAGATGGGCTTTAAGACACGGGTGAGACATGTCCCACTGATGGGCTTTAAGACACGGGTGAGACATGTCCCCCAGATGGGCTTTGGAACACGGGTGAGACATGTCCCACTGATGGGCTTTGGAACACGGGTGAGACATGTCCCCCAGATGGGCTTTTGAACACGGGTGAGACATGTCCCACTGATGGGCTTTAAGACACGGGTGAGACATGTCCCCCAGATGGGCTTTAAGACACGGGTGAGACATGTCCCCCAGATGGGCTTTAAGACACGGGTGAGACATGTCCCACAGATGGGCTTTAAGACACGGGTGAGACATGTCCCACTGATGGGCTTTAAGACACGGGTGAGACATGTCCCACTGATGGGCTTTAAGACACGGGTGAGACATGTCCCCCAGATGGGCTTTAAGACACGGGTGAGACATGTCCCACTGATGGGCTTTAAGACACGGGTGAGACATGTCCCACTGATGGGCTTTAAGACACCCGGGAGACAAAACGTGCCTCTTGTAGCTGCGGTTGTCCGGGGGCCGAAGTGACATGTGTCTCTTGTAGTTGTGGCTGTCTGGGGGCCGAAGTGACCCGGGGGCCGAAGTGACCCGGGGGCCGAAGTGATCCGGGGGCCGAAGTGACCCGGGGGCCGAAGTGATCCGGGGGCCGTAGTGACATGTGTCTCTTGTAGTTGTGGCTGTCTGGGGGCCGAAGTGACCCGGGGGCCGAAGTGACCCGGGGGCCGAAGTGACCCGGGGGCCGAAGTGATCCGGGGGCCGAAGTGATCCGGGGGCCGAAGTGACCCGGGGGCCGAAGTGATCCGGGGGCCGTAGTGACATGTGTCTCTTGTAGTTGCGGTTGTCCGGGGGCCGCAGCGCGCTGGAGGGCCGTGTGGAGGTTCTGGGGCAAAAGAACGGGTCCCTGGTCTGGGGCTCCGTCTGCAGTGAGGGCTGGGGGACCGTGGAGGCCATGGTGGTCTGCAGACAGCTGGGCCTGGGCTTCGCCTCACACGCCTTCCAGGTAAACAACAACAACCTCCTGTAAACAACAACACAACCTCCTGTAAACAACAACACAACCTCCTGTAAACAACAACACAACCTCCAGGTAAACAACAACACAACCTCCTGTAAACAACAACACAACCTCCTGTAAACAACAACACAACCTCCTGTAAACAACAACACAACCTCCAGGTAAACAACAACACAACCTCCTGTAAACAACAACAACCTCCTGTAAACAACAACACAACCCCCTGTAAACAACAACACAACCTCCTGTAAACAACAACACAACCTCCTGTAAACAACAACAACCTCCTGTAAACAACAACACAACCTCCTGTAAACAACAACACAACCTCCAGGTAAACAACAACACAACCTCCTGTAAACAACAACAACCTCCTGTAAACAACAACACAACCTCCTGTAAACAACAACACAACCTCCTGTAAACAACAACACAACCTCCAGGTAAACAACAACACAACCTCCTGTAAACAACAACAACCTCCTGTAAACAACAACACAACCTCCTGTAAACAACAACACAACCTCCTGTAAACAACAACACAACCTTCAGGTAAACAACAACACAACCTCCTGTAAACAACAACAACCTCCTGTAAACAACAACACAACCTCCTGTAAACAACAACACAACCTCCTGTAAACAACAACACAACCTCCTGTAAACAACAACACAACCTCCAGGTAAACAACAACACAACCTCCTGTAAACAACAACACAACCTCCAGGTAAACAACAACACAACCTCCTGTAAACAACAACACAACCTCCTGTAAACAACAACACAACCTCCAGGTAAACAACAACACAACCTCCTGTAAACAACAACACAACCTCCAGGTAAACAACAACACAACCTCCTGTAAACAACAACAACCTCCTGTAAACAACAACACAACCTCCTGTAAACAACAACAACCTCCTGTAAACAACAACACAACCTCCTGTAAACAACAACACAACCTCCTGTAAACAACAACACAACCTCCAGGTAAACAACAACACAACCTCCAGGTAAACAACAACACAACCTCCTGTAAACAACAACAACCTCCTGTAAACAACAACACAACCTCCAGGTAAACAACAACACAACCTCCTGTAAAAAACAACAACCTCCTGTAAACAACAACACAACCTCCTGTAAACAACAACACAACCTCCTGTAAACAACAACACAACCTCCTGTAAACAACAACACAACCTCCAGGTAAACAACAACACAACCTCCTGTAAACAACAACAACCTCCTGTAAACAACAACACAACCTCCTGTAAACAACAACACAACCTCCTGTAAACAACAACACAACCTCCAGGTAAACAACAACAACCTCCTGTAAACAACAACACAACCTCCTGTAAACAACAACACAACCTCCAGTAAACAACAACACAACCTCCTGTAAACAACAACACAACCTCCTGTAAACAACAACACAACCTCCAGTAAACAACAACACAACCTCCAGTAAACAACAACACAACCTCCAGTAAACAACAACACAACCTCCTGTAAACAACAACACAACCTCCTGTAAACAACAACACAACCTCCTGTAAACAACAACACAACCTCCAGTAAACAACAACACAACCTCCTGTAAACAACAACACAACCTCCAGTAAACAACAACACAACCTCCTGTAAACAACAACACAACCTCCTGTAAACAACAACACAACCTCCAGTAAACAACAACACAACCTCCAGTAAACAACAACACAACCTCCTGTAAACAACAACACAACCTCCTGTAAACAACAACACAACCTCCTGTAAACAACAACAACCTCCTGTAAACAACAACACAACCCCCTGTAAACAACAACACAACCTCCTGTAAACAACAACACAACCTCCTGTAAACAACAACACAACCTCCTGTAAACAACAACACAACCTCCAGGTAAACAACAACACAACCTCCAGGTAAACAACAACACAACCTCCTGTAAACAACACAACCTCCAGTAAACAACAACACAACCTCCTGTAAACAACAACACAACCTCCTGTAAACAACAACACAACCTCCAGTAAACAACAACACAACCTCCTGTAAACAACAACACAACCTCCTGTAAACAACAACACAACCTCCTGTAAACAACAACACAACCTCCAGGTAAACAACAACACAACCTCCAGTAAACAACAACACAACCTCCTGTAAACAACAACACAACCTCCTGTAAACAACAACAACAACAACCTCCTGTAAACAACAACACAACCTCCAGGTAAACAACAACACAACCTCCTGTAAACAACAACACAACCCCCTGTAAACAACAACACAACCTCCTGTAAACAACAACACAACCTCCTGTAAACAACAACACAACCTCCTCTAAACAACAACACAACCTCCTGTAAACAACAACACAACCCCCTGTAAACAACAACACAACCTCCTGTAAACAACAACACAACCTCCAGTAAACAACAACACAACCTCCTGTAAACAACAACACAACCTCCAGTAAACAACAACACAACCTCCTGTAAACAACAACACAACCTCCTGTAAACAACAACACAACCTCCTGTAAACAACAACACAACCTCCAGGTAAACAACAACACAACCTCCTGTAAACAACAACAACCTCCTGTAAACAACAACACAACCTCCTGTAAACAACAACACAACCTCCTGTAAACAACAACACAACCTCCAGTAAACAACAACACAACCTCCAGTAAACAACAACACAACCTCCTGTAAACAACAACACAACCTCCTGTAAACAACAACACAACCTCCTGTAAACAACAACACAACCTCCTGTAAACAACAACACAACCTCCAGGTAAACAACAACACAACCTCCAGGTAAACAACAACACAACCTCCTGTAAACAACAACAACCTCCTGTGAACAACAACAACCTCCTGTAAACAACAACAACCTCCTGTAAACAACAACACAACCTCCTGTAAACAACAACACAACCTCCTGTAAACAACAACACAACCTCCAGGTAAACAACAACACAACCTCCTGTAAACAACAACAACCTCCTGTAAACAACAACACAACCCCCTGTAAACAACAACACAACCTCCTGTAAACAACAACAACCTCCTGTAAACAACAACAACCTCCTGTAAACAACAACAACCTCCTGTAAACAACAACACAACCTCCTGTAAACAACAACACAACCTCCAGTAAACAACAACACAACCTCCTGTAAACAACAACACAACCTCCTGTAAACAACAACACAACCTCCAGGTAAACAACAACACAACCTCCTGTAAACAACAACAACCTCCTGTAAACAACAACACAACCCCCTGTAAACAACAACACAACCTCCTGTAAACAACAACACAACCTCCTGTAAACAACAACACAACCTCCTGTAAACAACAACACAACCTCCAGTAAACAACAACACAACCTCCAGTAAACAACAACACAACCTCCTGTAAACAACAACACAACCTCCTGTAAACAACAACACAACCTCCAGGTAAACAACAACACAACCTCCTGTAAACAACAACAACCTCCTGTAAACAACAACACAACCCCCTGTAAACAACAACACAACCTCCTGTAAACAACAACACAACCTCCTGTAAACAACAACACAACCTCCAGGTAAACAACAACACAACCTCCAGGTAAACAACAACACAACCTCCTGTAAACAACAACACAACCTCCTGTAAACAACAACACAACCTCCTGTAAACAACAACACAACCTCCTGTAAACAACAACACAACCTCCAGGTAAACAACAACACAACCTCCAGGTAAACAACAACACAACCTCCTGTAAACAACAACACAACCTCCAGTAAACAACAACACAACCTCCTGTAAACAACAACACAACCTCCTGTAAACAACAACACAACCTCCAGTAAACAACAACACAACCTCCTGTAAACAACAACACAACCTCCTGTAAACAACAACACAACCTCCTGTAAACAACAACACAACCTCCAGGTAAACAACAACACAACCTCCAGTAAACAACAACACAACCTCCTGTAAACAACAACACAACCTCCTGTAAACAACAACAACAACAACCTCCTGTAAACAACAACACAACCTCCAGGTAAACAACAACACAACCTCCTGTAAACAACAACACAACCCCCTGTAAACAACAACACAACCTCCTGTAAACAACAACACAACCTCCTGTAAACAACAACACAACCTCCTCTAAACAACAACACAACCTCCTGTAAACAACAACACAACCCCCTGTAAACAACAACACAACCTCCTGTAAACAACAACACAACCTCCAGTAAACAACAACACAACCTCCTGTAAACAACAACACAACCTCCAGTAAACAACAACACAACCTCCTGTAAACAACAACACAACCTCCTGTAAACAACAACACAACCTCCTGTAAACAACAACACAACCTCCAGGTAAACAACAACACAACCTCCTGTAAACAACAACAACCTCCTGTAAACAACAACACAACCTCCTGTAAACAACAACACAACCTCCTGTAAACAACAACACAACCTCCAGTAAACAACAACACAACCTCCAGTAAACAACAACACAACCTCCTGTAAACAACAACACAACCTCCTGTAAACAACAACACAACCTCCTGTAAACAACAACACAACCTCCTGTAAACAACAACACAACCTCCAGGTAAACAACAACACAACCTCCAGGTAAACAACAACACAACCTCCTGTAAACAACAACAACCTCCTGTGAACAACAACAACCTCCTGTAAACAACAACAACCTCCTGTAAACAACAACACAACCTCCTGTAAACAACAACACAACCTCCTGTAAACAACAACACAACCTCCAGGTAAACAACAACACAACCTCCTGTAAACAACAACAACCTCCTGTAAACAACAACACAACCCCCTGTAAACAACAACACAACCTCCTGTAAACAACAACAACCTCCTGTAAACAACAACAACCTCCTGTAAACAACAACAACCTCCTGTAAACAACAACACAACCTCCTGTAAACAACAACACAACCTCCAGTAAACAACAACACAACCTCCTGTAAACAACAACACAACCTCCTGTAAACAACAACACAACCTCCAGGTAAACAACAACACAACCTCCTGTAAACAACAACAACCTCCTGTAAACAACAACACAACCCCCTGTAAACAACAACACAACCTCCTGTAAACAACAACACAACCTCCTGTAAACAACAACACAACCTCCTGTAAACAACAACACAACCTCCAGTAAACAACAACACAACCTCCAGTAAACAACAACACAACCTCCTGTAAACAACAACACAACCTCCTGTAAACAACAACACAACCTCCAGGTAAACAACAACACAACCTCCTGTAAACAACAACAACCTCCTGTAAACAACAACACAACCCCCTGTAAACAACAACACAACCTCCTGTAAACAACAACACAACCTCCTGTAAACAACAACACAACCTCCAGGTAAACAACAACACAACCTCCAGGTAAACAACAACACAACCTCCTGTAAACAACAACACAACCTCCAGTAAACAACAACACAACCTCCTGTAAACAACAACACAACCTCCTGTAAACAACAACACAACCTCCAGTAAACAACAACACAACCTCCTGTAAACAACAACACAACCTCCTGTAAACAACAACACAACCTCCTGTAAACAACAACACAACCTCCTGTAAACAACAACACAACCTCCAGTAAACAACAACACAACCTCCAGTAAACAACAACACAACCTCCAGTAAACAACAACACAACCTCCTGTAAACAACAACACAACCTCCTGTAAACAACAACACAACCTCCAGTAAACAACAACACAACCTCCTGTAAACAACAACACAACCTCCTGTAAACAACAACACAACCTCCTGTAAACAACAACACAACCTCCAGGTAAACAACAACACAACCTCCTGTAAACAACAACAACCTCCTGTAAACAACAACACAACCCCCTGTAAACAACAACACAACCTCCTGTAAACAACAACACAACCTCCTGTAAACAACAACACAACCTCCTGTAAACAACAACACAACCTCCAGTAAACAACAACACAACCTCCAGTAAACAACAACACAACCTCCTGTAAACAACAACACAACCTCCTGTAAACAACAACACAACCTCCAGGTAAACAACAACACAACCTCCTGTAAACAACAACAACCTCCTGTAAACAACAACACAACCCCCTGTAAACAACAACACAACCTCCTGTAAACAACAACACAACCTCCTGTAAACAACAACACAACCTCCTGTAAACAACAACACAACCTCCAGGTAAACAACAACACAACCTCCAGGTAAACAACAACACAACCTCCTGTAAACAACAACACAACCTCCAGTAAACAACAACACAACCTCCTGTAAACAACAACACAACCTCCTGTAAACAACAACACAACCTCCAGTAAACAACAACACAACCTCCTGTAAACAACAACACAACCTCCTGTAAACAACAACACAACCTCCTGTAAACAACAACACAACCTCCAGGTAAACAACAACACAACCTCCAGTAAACAACAACACAACCTCCTGTAAACAACAACACAACCTCCTGTAAACAACAACAACAACAACCTCCTGTAAACAACAACACAACCTCCAGGTAAACAACAACACAACCTCCTGTAAACAACAACACAACCCCCTGTAAACAACAACACAACCTCCTGTAAACAACAACACAACCTCCTGTAAACAACAACACAACCTCCTGTAAACAACAACACAACCTCCTGTAAACAACAACACAACCCCCTGTAAACAACAACACAACCTCCTGTAAACAACAACACAACCTCCAGTAAACAACAACACAACCTCCTGTAAACAACAACACAACCTCCTGTAAACAACAACACAACCCCCTGTAAACAACAACACAACCTCCTGTAAACAACAACACAACCTCCTGTAAACAACAACACAACCTCCAGTAAACAACAACACAACCTCCTGTAAACAACAACACAACCTCCAGTAAACAACAACACAACCTCCTGTAAACAACAACACAACCTCCTGTAAACAACAACACAACCTCCTGTAAACAACAACACAACCTCCAGGTAAACAACAACACAACCTCCTGTAAACAACAACAACTTCCTGTAAACAACAACACAACCTCCTGTAAACAACAACACAACCTCCTGTAAACAACAACACAACCTCCTGTAAACAACAACACAACCTCCAGGTAAACAACAACACAACCTCCAGGTAAACAACAACACAACCTCCTGTAAACAACAACAACCTCCTGTGAACAACAACAACCTCCTGTAAACAACAACAACCTCCTGTAAACAACAACACAACCTCCTGTAAACAACAACACAACCTCCTGTAAACAACAACACAACCTCCAGGTAAACAACAACACAACCTCCTGTAAACAACAACACAACCCCCTGTAAACAACAACACAACCTCCTGTAAACAACAACAACCTCCTGTAAACAACAACAAGCTCCTGTAAACAACAACAACCTCCTGTAAACAACAACACAACCTCCTGTAAACAACAACACAACCTCCTGTAAACAACAACACAACCTCCAGGTAAACAACAACACAACCTCCTGTAAACAACAACAACCTCCTGTAAACAACAACACAACCTCCTGTAAACAACAACACAACCTCCTGTAAACAACAACACAACCTCCAGGTAAACAACAACACAACCTCCTGTAAACAACAACAACCTCCTGTAAACAACAACACAACCTCCTGTAAACAACAACACAACCTCCAGTAAACAACAACACAACCTCCAGTAAACAACAACACAACCTCCTGTAAACAACAACACAACCTCCTGTAAACAACAACACAACCTCCAGGTAAACAACAACACAACCTCCTGTAAACAACAACACAACCTCCTGTAAACAACAACACAACCTCCTGTAAACAACAACACAACCTCCTGTAAACAACAACACAACCTCCAGGTAAACAACAACACAACCTCCTGTAAACAACAACACAACCTCCTGTAAACAACAACACAACCTCCTGTAAACAACAACACAACCTCCAGGTAAACAACAACACAACCTCCTGTAAACAACAACAACCTCCTGTAAACAACAACACAACCCCCTGTAAACAACAACACAACCTCCTGTAAACAACAACACAACCTCCTGTAAACAACAACAACCTCCTGTAAACAACAACACAACCTCCTGTAAACAACAACACAACCTCCAGGTAAACAACAACACAACCTCCTGTAAACAACAACAACCTCCTGTAAACAACAACACAACCTCCAGGTAAACAACAACACAACCTCCTGTAAACAACAACAACCTCCTGTAAACAACAACACAACCTCCTGTAAACAACAACACAACCTCCTGTAAACAACAACACAACCTCCAGGTAAACAACAACACAACCTCCTGTAAACAACAACAACCTCCTGTAAACAACAACACAACCTCCTGTAAACAACAACACAACCTCCTGTAAACAACAACACAACCTCCTGTAAACAACAACACAACCTCCAGGTAAACAACAACACAACCTCCTGTAAACAACAACACAACCTCCAGGTAAACAACAACACAACCTCCTGTAAACAACAACACAACCTCCTGTAAACAACAACACAACCTCCAGGTAAACAACAACACAACCTCCTGTAAACAACAACACAACCTCCAGGTAAACAACAACACAACCTCCTGTAAACAACAACAACCTCCTGTAAACAACAACACAACCTCCTGTAAACAACAACAACCTCCTGTAAACAACAACACAACCTCCTGTAAACAACAACACAACCTCCTGTAAACAACAACACAACCTCCAGGTAAACAACAACACAACCTCCAGGTAAACAACAACACAACCTCCTGTAAACAACAACAACCTCCTGTAAACAACAACACAACCTCCAGGTAAACAACAACACAACCTCCTGTAAAAAACAACAACCTCCTGTAAACAACAACACAACCTCCTGTAAACAACAACACAACCTCCTGTAAACAACAACACAACCTCCTGTAAACAACAACACAACCTCCAGGTAAACAACAACACAACCTCCTGTAAACAACAACAACCTCCTGTAAACAACAACACAACCTCCTGTAAACAACAACACAACCTCCTGTAAACAACAACACAACCTCCTGTAAACAACAACACAACCTCCAGGTAAACAACAACACAACCTCCTGTAAACAACAACACAACCTCCAGGTAAACAACAACACAACCTCCTGTAAACAACAACACAACCTCCTGTAAACAACAACACAACCTCCAGGTAAACAACAACACAACCTCCTGTAAACAACAACACAACCTCCTGTAAACAACCTCCAGTAAACAACAACAACACAACCTCCTGTAAACAACAACACAACCTCCAGTAAACAACAACAACAACCTCCTGTAAACAACAACACAACCTCCTGTACACAACATCACAACCTCCAGTAAACAACAACACAACCCTCTGTAAAGAACAACAACAACCTCCTGTAAACAACAACAACAACCTCCTGTAAACAACAACACAACCTCCTGTAAACAACAACACAACCTCCAGTAAACAACAACACAACGTCCAGGTAAACAACAACACAACCTCCTGTAAACAACAACACAACCTCCTGTAAACAACAACACAACCTCCTGTAAACAACAACACAACCTCCAGTAAACAACAACACAACCTCCTGTAAACAACAACACAACCTCCAGGTAAACAACAACACAACCTCCTGTAAACAACAACACAACCTCCTGTAAACAACAACACAACCTCCTGTAAACAACAACACAACCCCCTGTAAACAACAACACAACCTCCTGTAAACAACAACACAACCCCCTGTAAACAACAACACAACCTCCTGTAAACAACAACACAACCTCCTGTAAACAACAACACAACCTCCTGTAAACAACAACACAACCTCCTGTAAACAACAACAACACAACCTCCTGTAAACAACAACAACCTCCTGTAAACAACAACACAACCCCCTGTAAACAACAACACAACCTCCTGTAAACAACAACACAACCTCCTGTAAACAACAACACAACCTCCTGTAAACAACAACAACCTCCTGTAAACAACAACACAACCCCCTGTAAACAACAACACAACCTCCTGTAAACAACAACACAACCTCCTGTAAACAACAACACAACCTCCTGTAAACAACAACACAACCTCCTGTAAACAACAACAACCTCCTGTAAACAACAACACAACCCCCTGTAAACAACAACACAACCTCCTGTAAACAACAACACAACCTCCTGTAAACAACAACACAACCTCCTGTAAACAACAACACAACCTCCTGTAAACAACAACACAACCTCCTGTAAACAACAACAACCTCCTGTAAACAACAACACAACCCCCTGTAAACAACAACACAACCTCCTGTAAACAACAACACAACCTCCTGTAAACAACAACACAACCTCCAGGTAAACAACAACACAACCTCCAGGTAAACAACAACACAACCTCCTGTAAACAACCTCCAGTAAACAACAACACAACCTCCTGTAAACAACAACACAACCTCCAGTAAACAACAACACAACCTCCTGTAAACAACAACACAACCTCCTGTAAACAACAACACAACCTCCTGTAAACAACAACAACCTCCTGTAAACAACAACACAACCCCCTGTAAACAACAACACAACCTCCTGTAAACAACAACACAACCTCCTGTAAACAACAACACAACCTCCAGGTAAACAACAACACAACCTCCAGGTAAACAACAACACAACCTCCTGTAAACAACCTCCAGTAAACAACAACACAACCTCCTGTAAACAACAACACAACCTCCAGTAAACAACAACAACAACCTCCTGTAAACAACAACACAACCTCCTGTAAACAACATCACAACCTCCAGTAAACAACAACACAACCTCCTGTAAAGAACAACAACAACCTCCTGTAAACAACAACAACAACCTCCTGTAAACAACAACACAACCTCCTGTAAACAACAACACAACCTCCTGTAAACAACAACACAACCTCCTGTAAACAACCTCCAGTAAACAACAACACAACCTCCTGTAAACAACAACACAACCTCCAGTAAACAACAACAACAACCTCCTGTAAACAACAACACAACCTCCTGTAAACAACATCACAACCTCCAGTAAACAACAACACAACCTCCTGTAAACAACAACACAACCTCCTGTAAACAACAACAACAACCTCCTGTAAACAACAACACAACCTCCTGTAAACAACAACACAACCTCCTGTAAACAACATCACAACCTCCTGTAAACAACAACAACAACCTCCTGTAAACAACAACACAACCTCCTGTAAACAACATCACAACCTCCTGTAAACAACAACACAACCTCCTGTAAACAACAACACAACCTCCTGTAAACAACAACACAACCTCCTGTAAACAACAACACAACCTCCTGTAAACAACAACAACCTCCTGTAAACAACATCACAACCTCCTGTAAACAACAACACAACCTCCTGTAAACAACATCACAACCTCCTGTAAACAACAACAACAACCTCCTGTAAACAACAACACAACCTCCTGTAAACAACAACACAACCTCCTGTAAACAACAACACAACCTCCTGTAAACAACAACACAACTTTCTGTAAACAACAACAACAACCTCCTGTTAACAACATCACAACCTCCTGTAAACAACAACACAACCTCCTGTAAACAACACAACCTCCTGTAAACAACAACACAACCTCCTGTAAACAACAACACAACCTCCTGTAAACAACAACACAACCTCCTGTAAACAACCTCCAGTAAACAACAACACAACCTCCTGTAAACAACAATACAACCTCCTGTAAACAACAACACAACCTCCTGTAAACAACATCACAACCTCCAGTAAACAACAACACAACCTCCTGTAAACTACAACACAACCTCCTGTAAACAACAACAACAACCTCCTGTAAACAACAACACAACCTCCTGTAAACAACAACACAACCTCCTGTAAACAACAACACAACCTCCTGTAAACAACATCACAACCTCCTGTAAACAACAACAACCTCCTGTAAACAACACAACCTCCTGTAAACAACAACAACCTCCTGTAAACAACACAACCTCCTGTAAACAACAACAACAACTTCCAGTAAACAACAACACAACCTCCTGTAAACAACAACACAACCTCCAGTAAACAACAACACAACCTCCTGTAAACAACAACACAACCTCCTGTAAACAACAACCTCCTGTAAACAACATCACAACCTCCTGTAAACAACAACAACCTCCTGTAAACAACATCACAACCTCCTGTAAACAACTACACAACCTCCTGTAAACAACAACACAACCTCCTGTAAACAACAACAACAACCTCCTGTAAACAACAACAACAACCTCCTGTAAACAACATCACAACCTCCTGTAAACAACATCACAACCTCCTGTAAACAACAACACAACCTCCTGTAAACAACAACACAACCTCCTGTAAACAACATCACAACCTCCTGTAAACAACAACACAACCTCCTGTAAACAACAACACAACCTCCTGTAAACAACAACACAACCTCCTGTAAACAACAACAACAACTTTCAGTAAACAACAACACAACCTCCTGTAAACAACATCACAACCTCCTGTAAACAACAACAACAACTTTCAGTAAACAACAACACAACCTCCTGTAAACAACAACACAACCTCCAGTAAACAACAACACAACCTCCTGTAAACAACAACACAACCTCCAGTAAACATCAACACAACCTCCAGTAAACAACAACAACACAACCTCCTGTAAACAACAGCACAACCTCCAGTAAACAACAACAACGCAACTTCCAGTAAACAACGACACAACTTCCAGTAAACAACAACACAACTTCCAGTAAACAACAACACAACTTCCAGTAAACAACAACACAACTTCCAGTAAACAGCAACAACAACACAACTTCCAGTAAACAGCAACAACAACACAACTTCCAGTAAACAACAGCTGACACAGGCAGAACATGCAAACTAAACATAGAAAGGGCCTTTTTCTTTTGAGATTTCAATCAAACTTGAGTCTTTTTGAAGGTCACTTTCTAACAGAGTGATACTTACTCTGTGTACTCTGTGTACTCTGTGTACTCTGTGTACTTGTAGGAGACGTGGTACTGGCAGGGTGATGATACTTTACCTCCTGTAAAAAACAACAACAACCTCCTGTAAACAACATCACAACCTCCTGTAAACAACAACAACAACCTCCTGTAAACAACACAACCTCCTGTAAACAACAACACAACCTCCTGTAAACAACAACACAACCTCCTGTAAACAACAACACAACCTCCTGTAAACAACCTCCAGTAAACAACAACACAACCTCCTGTAAACAACAATACAACCTCCAGTAAACAACAACAACAACCTCCTGTAAACAACAACACAACCTCCTGTAAACAACATCACAACCTCCAGTAAACAACAACACAACCTCCTGTAAACTACAACACAACCTCCTGTAAACAACAACAACAACCTCCTGTAAACAACAACAACCTCCTGTAAACAACAACACAACCCCCTGTAAACAACAACACAACCTCCTGTAAACAACAACACAACCTCCTGTAAACAACAACACAACCTCCTGTAAACAACAACAACCTCCTGTAAACAACAACACAACCCCCTGTAAACAACAACACAACCTCCTGTAAACAACAACACAACCTCCTGTAAACAACAACACAACCTCCTGTAAACAACAACACAACCTCCTGTAAACAACAACAACCTCCTGTAAACAACAACACAACCCCCTGTAAACAACAACACAACCTCCTGTAAACAACAACACAACCTCCTGTAAACAACAACACAACCTCCTGTAAACAACAACACAACCTCCTGTAAACAACAACACAACCTCCTGTAAACAACAACAACCTCCTGTAAACAACAACACAACCCCCTGTAAACAACAACACAACCTCCTGTAAACAACAACACAACCTCCTGTAAACAACAACACAACCTCCAGGTAAACAACAACACAACCTCCAGGTAAACAACAACACAACCTCCTGTAAACAACCTCCAGTAAACAACAACACAACCTCCTGTAAACAACAACACAACCTCCAGTAAACAACAACACAACCTCCTGTAAACAACAACACAACCTCCTGTAAACAACAACACAACCTCCTGTAAACAACAACAACCTCCTGTAAACAACAACACAACCCCCTGTAAACAACAACACAACCTCCTGTAAACAACAACACAACCTCCTGTAAACAACAACACAACCTCCAGGTAAACAACAACACAACCTCCAGGTAAACAACAACACAACCTCCTGTAAACAACCTCCAGTAAACAACAACACAACCTCCTGTAAACAACAACACAACCTCCAGTAAACAACAACAACAACCTCCTGTAAACAACAACACAACCTCCTGTAAACAACATCACAACCTCCAGTAAACAACAACACAACCTCCTGTAAAGAACAACAACAACCTCCTGTAAACAACAACAACAACCTCCTGTAAACAACAACACAACCTCCTGTAAACAACAACACAACCTCCTGTAAACAACAACACAACCTCCTGTAAACAACCTCCAGTAAACAACAACACAACCTCCTGTAAACAACAACACAACCTCCAGTAAACAACAACAACAACCTCCTGTAAACAACAACACAACCTCCTGTAAACAACATCACAACCTCCAGTAAACAACAACACAACCTCCTGTAAACAACAACACAACCTCCTGTAAACAACAACAACAACCTCCTGTAAACAACAACACAACCTCCTGTAAACAACAACACAACCTCCTGTAAACAACATCACAACCTCCTGTAAACAACAACAACAACCTCCTGTAAACAACAACACAACCTCCTGTAAACAACATCACAACCTCCTGTAAACAACAACACAACCTCCTGTAAACAACAACACAACCTCCTGTAAACAACAACACAACCTCCTGTAAACAACAACACAACCTCCTGTAAACAACAACAACCTCCTGTAAACAACATCACAACCTCCTGTAAACAACAACACAACCTCCTGTAAACAACATCACAACCTCCTGTAAACAACAACAACAACCTCCTGTAAACAACAACACAACCTCCTGTAAACAACAACACAACCTCCTGTAAACAACAACACAACCTCCTGTAAACAACAACACAACTTTCTGTAAACAACAACAACAACCTCCTGTTAACAACATCACAACCTCCTGTAAACAACAACACAACCTCCTGTAAACAACACAACCTCCTGTAAACAACAACACAACCTCCTGTAAACAACAACACAACCTCCTGTAAACAACAACACAACCTCCTGTAAACAACCTCCAGTAAACAACAACACAACCTCCTGTAAACAACAATACAACCTCCAGTAAACAACAACAACAACCTCCTGTAAACAACAACACAACCTCCTGTAAACAACATCACAACCTCCAGTAAACAACAACACAACCTCCTGTAAACTACAACACAACCTCCTGTAAACAACAACAACAACCTCCTGTAAACAACAACACAACCTCCTGTAAACAACAACACAACCTCCTGTAAACAACAACACAACCTCCTGTAAACAACATCACAACCTCCTGTAAACAACAACAACCTCCTGTAAACAACACAACCTCCTGTAAACAACAACAACCTCCTGTAAACAACACAACCTCCTGTAAACAACAACAACAACTTCCAGTAAACAACAACACAACCTCCTGTAAACAACAACACAACCTCCAGTAAACAACAACACAACCTCCTGTAAACAACAACACAACCTCCTGTAAACAACAACCTCCTGTAAACAACATCACAACCTCCTGTAAACAACAACAACCTCCTGTAAACAACATCACAACCTCCTGTAAACAACTACACAACCTCCTGTAAACAACAACACAACCTCCTGTAAACAACAACAACAACCTCCTGTAAACAACATCACAACCTCCTGTAAACAACATCACAACCTCCTGTAAACAACAACACAACCTCCTGTAAACAACAACACAACCTCCTGTAAACAACATCACAACCTCCTGTAAACAACAACACAACCTCCTGTAAACAACAACACAACCTCCTGTAAACAACAACACAACCTCCTGTAAACAACAACAACAACTTTCAGTAAACAACAACACAACCTCCTGTAAACAACATCACAACCTCCTGTAAACAACAACAACAACTTTCAGTAAACAACAACACAACCTCCTGTAAACAACAACACAACCTCCAGTAAACAACAACACAACCTCCTGTAAACAACAACACAACCTCCAGTAAACATCAACACAACCTCCAGTAAACAACAACAACACAACCTCCTGTAAACAACAGCACAACCTCCAGTAAACAACAACAACGCAACTTCCAGTAAACAACGACACAACTTCCAGTAAACAACAACACAACTTCCAGTAAACAACAACACAACTTCCAGTAAACAACAACACAACTTCCAGTAAACAGCAACAACAACACAACTTCCAGTAAACAGCAACAACAACACAACTTCCAGTAAACAACAGCTGACACAGGCAGAACATGCAAACTAAACATAGAAAGGGCCTTTTTCTTTTGAGATTTCAATCAAACTTGAGTCTTTTTGAAGGTCACTTTCTAACAGAGTGATACTTACTCTGTGTACTCTGTGTACTCTGTGTACTCTGTGTACTTGTAGGAGACGTGGTACTGGCAGGGTGATGATACTTTACCTCCTGTAAAAAACAACAACAACCTCCTGTAAACAACATCACAACCTCCTGTAAACAACAACAACAACCTCCTGTAAACAACACAACCTCCTGTAAACAACAACACAACCTCCTGTAAACAACAACACAACCTCCTGTAAACAACAACACAACCTCCTGTAAACAACCTCCAGTAAACAACAACACAACCTCCTGTAAACAACAATACAACCTCCAGTAAACAACAACAACAACCTCCTGTAAACAACAACACAACCTCCTGTAAACAACATCACAACCTCCAGTAAACAACAACACAACCTCCTGTAAACTACAACACAACCTCCTGTAAACAACAACAACAACCTCCTGTAAACAACAACACAACCTCCTGTAAACAACAACACAACCTCCTGTAAACAACAACACAACCTCCTGTAAACAACATCACAACCTCCTGTAAACAACAACACAACCTCCTGTAAACAACAACAACCTCCTGTAAACAACACAACCTCCTGTAAACAACAACAACCTCCTGTAAACAACACAACCTCCTGTAAACAACAACAACAACTTCCAGTAAACAACAACACAACCTCCTGTAAACAACAACACAACCTCCAGTAAACAACAACACAACCTCCTGTAAACAACAACACAACCTCCTGTAAACAACAACACAACCTCCTGTAAACAACAACCTCCTGTAAACAACATCACAACCTCCTGTAAACAACAACAACCTCCTGTAAACAACATCACAACCTCCTGTAAACAACTACACAACCTCCTGTAAACAACATCACAACCTCCTGTAAACAACAACAACAACAACCTCCTGTAAACAACAACACAACCTCCTGTAAACAACAACACAACCTCCTGTAAACAACAACACAACCTTCTGTAAACAACAACCTCCTGTTAACAACAACAACAACCTCCTGTAAACAACAACACAACCTCCTGTAAACAACATCACAACCTCCAGTAAACAACAACACAACCTCCTGTAAATAACACAACCTCCTGTAAACAACATCACAACCTCCTGTAAACAACATCACAACCTCCTGTAAACAACAACAACAACCTCCTGTAAACAACAACACAACCTCCTGTAAACAACAACACAACCTCCTGTAAACAACAACAACAACCTCCTGTAAACAACATCACAACCTCCTGTAAACAACAACACAACCTCCTGTAAACAACAACACAACAACACAACCTCCTGTAAACAACATCACAACCTCCTGTAAACAACAACACAACCTCCTGTAAACAACAACACAACCTCCTGTAAACAACAACACAACCTCCTGTAAACAACAACAACAACTTTCAGTAAACAACAACACAACCTCCTGTAAACAACATCACAACCTCCTGTAAACAACAACAACAACTTTCAGTAAACAACAACACAACCTCCTGTAAACAACAACACAACCTCCAGTAAACAACAACACAACCTCCTGTAAACAACAACACAACCTCCAGTAAACATCAACACAACCTCCAGTAAACAACAACAACACAACCTCCTGTAAACAACAGCACAACCTCCAGTAAACAACAACAACGCAACTTCCAGTAAACAACGACACAACTTCCAGTAAACAACAACACAACTTCCAGTAAACAGCAACAACAACACAACTTCCAGTAAACAACAACACAACTTCCAGTAAACAACAACACAACTTCCAGTAAACAACAACACAACTTCCAGTAAACAGCAACAACAACACAACTTCCAGTAAACAGCAACAACAACACAACTTCCAGTAAACAACAGCTGACACAGGCAGAACATGCAAACTAAACATAGAAAGGGCCTTTTTCTTTTGAGATTTCAATCAAACTTGAGTCTTTTTGAAGGTCACTTTCTAACAGAGTGATACTTACTCTGTGTACTCTGTGTACTCTGTGTACTCTGTGTACTTGTAGGAGACGTGGTACTGGCAGGGTGATGATACTTCTTCAGACGCAGTACTGCTGAGTGGAGTGAAGTGTTCGGGGGCGGAGCTGACTCTGGATCAATGTTTACATCACGGGAAACATGTGACGTGTTCGAGAGGCGGAGGACGCTTCTCTGCCGGGGTCTCGTGTACTCAGAGTACGACCAATACTACTACTGTACTTTCTGTACTTACTGTACTTACTCTACTTACTCTACTTACTGTACTTACTCTACTTACTGTACTTATTCTACTTATTCTACTTACTGTACTTACTGTACTTACCGTACTTACCGTACTTACTGTACTATAGTACTCTCACACAGCGGCTCCAGACCTGGTCCTGAACCCTCTCTCTCTCTCACAGCGGCTCCAGACCTGGTCTTGAACCCTCTCTCTCTCTCACAGCGGCTCCAGACCTGGTCCTGAACCCTCTCTCTCTCTCACAGCAGCTCCAGACCTGGTCCTGAACCCTCTCTCTCTCTCACAGCGGCTCCAGACCTGGTCCTGAACCCTCTCTCTCTCTCACAGCGGCTCCAGACCTGGTCCTGAACCCTCTCTCTCTCTCACAGCGGCTCCAGACCTGGTCCTGAACCCTCTCTCTCTCTCACAGCGGCTCCAGACCTGGTCCTGAACCCTCTCTCTCTCTCACAGCGGCTCCAGACCTGGTCCTGAACCCTCTCTCTCTCTCACAGCGGCTCCAGACCTGGTCCTGAACCCTCTCTCTCTCTCACAGCGGCTCCAGACCTGGTCTTGAACCCTCTCTCTCTCTCACAGCGGCTCCAGACCTGGTCCTGAACCCTCTCTCTCTCTCACAGCGGCTCCAGACCTGGTCCTGAACCCTCTCTCTCTCTCACAGCGGCTCCAGACCTGGTCCTGAACCCTCTCTCTCTCTCACAGCGGCTCCAGACCTGGTCTTGAACCCTCTCTCTCTCTCACAGCGGCTCCAGACCTGCTCCTGAACCCTCTCTCTCTCTCACAGCGGCTCCAGACCTGGTCCTGAACCCTCTCTCTCTCTCACAGCGGCTCCAGACCTGGTCTTGAACCCTCTCTCTCTCTCACAGCGGCTCCAGACCTGGTCTTGAACCCTCTCTCTCTCTCACAGCGGCTCCAGACCTGGTCCTGAACCCTCTCTCTCTCTCACAGCAGCTCCAGACCTGGTCTTGAACCCTCTCTCTCTCTCACAGCGGCTCCAGACCTGGTCCTGAACCCTCTCTCTCTCTCACAGCGGCTCCAGACCTGGTCCTGAACCCTCTCTCTCTCACACAGCGGCTCCAGACCTGGTCCTGAACCCTCTCTCTCTCTCACAGCGGCTCCAGACCTGGTCCTGAACCCTCTCTCTCTCACACAGCGGCTCCAGACCTGGTCCTGAACCCTCTCTCTCTCTCACAGCGGCTCCAGACCTGGTCCTGAACCCTCTCTCTCTCTCACAGCGGCTCCAGACCTGGTCCTGAACCCTCTCTCTCTCTCACAGCGGCTCCAGACCTGCTCCTGAACCCTCTCTCTCTCTCACAGCGGCTCCAGACCTGCTCCTGAACCCTCTCTCTCTCTCACAGCGGCTCCAGACCTGGTCCTGAACCCTCTCTCTCTCTCACAGCGGCTCCAGACCTGGTCCTGAACCCTCTCTCTCTCTCACAGCGGCTCCAGACCTGGTCTTGAACCCTCTCTCTCTCTCTCTCACAGCGGCTCCAGACCTGGTCCTGAACCCTCTCTCTCACAGCGGCTCCAGACCTGGTCCTGAACCCTCTCTCTCTCTCACAGCGGCTCCAGACCTGGTCTTGAACCCTCTCTCTCTCTCTCTCACAGCGGCTCCAGACCTGGTCCTGAACCCTCTCTCTCACAGCGGCTCCAGACCTGGTCCTGAACCCTCTCTCTCTCTCACAGCGGCTCCAGACCTGGTCCTGAACCCTCTCTCTCTCTCACAGCGGCTCCAGACCTGGTCCTGAACCCTCTCTCTCTCACACAGCGGCTCCAGACCTGGTCCTGAACCCTCTCTCTCTCACACAGCGGCTCCAGACCTGGTCCTGAACCCTCTCTCTCTCTCACAGCGGCTCCAGACCTGGTCCTGAACCCTCTCTCTCTCACACAGCGGCTCCAGACCTGGTCTTGAACCCTCTCTCTCTCTCACAGCGGCTCCAGACCTGGTCCTGAACCCTCTCTCTCTCACACAGCGGCTCCAGACCTGGTCTTGAACCCTCTCTCTCTCTCACAGCGGCTCCAGACCTGGTCCTGAACCCTCTCTCTCTCTCACAGCGGCTCCAGACCTGCTCCTTAACCCTCTCTCTCTCTCACAGCGGCTCCAGACCTGGTCCTGAACCCTCTCTCTCTCTCACAGCGGCTCCAGACCTGGTCTTGAACCCTCTCTCTCTCACACAGCGGCTCCAGACCTGGTCTTGAACCCTCTCTCTCTCACACAGCGGCTCCAGACCTGGTCTTGAACCCTCTCTCTCTCTCACAGCGGCTCCAGACCTGGTCCTGAACCCTCTCTCTCTCTCACAGCGGCTCCAGACCTGGTCCTGAACCCTCTCTCTCTCTCTCACAGCGGCTCCAGACCTGGTCCTGAACCCTCTCTCTCTCTCACAGCGGCTCCAGACCTGGTCCTGAACCCTCTCTCTCTCACAGCGGCTCCAGACCTGGTCCTGAACCCTCTCTCTCTCACACAGCGGCTCCAGACCTGGTCTTGAACCCTCTCTCTCTCTCACAGCGGCTCCAGACCTGGTCCTGAACCCTCTCTCTCTCTCACAGCGGCTCCAGACCTGGTCCTGAACCCTCTCTCTCTCTCACAGCGGCTCCAGACCTGGTCCTGAACCCTCTCTCTCTCTCACAGCGGCTCCAGACCTGGTCTTGAACCCTCTCTCTCTCTCACAGCGGCTCCAGACCTGGTCTTGAACCCTCTCTCTCTCTCACAGCGGCTCCAGACCTGCTCCTGAACCCTCTCTCTCTCTCATAGCGGCTCCAGACCTGCTCCTGAACCCTCTCTCTCTCTCACAGCGGCTCCAGACCTGCTCCTGAACCCTCTCTCTCTCTCACAGCGGCTCCAGACCTGCTCCTGAACCCTCTCTCTCTCTCACAGCGGCTCCAGACCTGGTCCTGAACCCTCTCTCTCTCTCACAGCGGCTCCAGACCTGGTCCTGAACCCTCTCTCTCTCTCACAGCGGCTCCAGACCTGGTCCTGAACCCTCTCTCTCTCTCACAGCGGCTCCAGACCTGGTCCTGAACCCTCTCTCTCTCTCACAGCGGCTCCAGACCTGCTCCTGAACCCTCTCTCTCTCTCACAGCGGCTCCAGACCTGGTCCTGAACCCTCTCTCTCTCTCACAGCGGCTCCAGACCTGGTCCTGAACCCTCTCTCTCTCACACAGCGGCTCCAGACCTGGTCCTGAACCCTCTCTCTCTCTCACAGCGGCTCCAGACCTGGTCCTGAACCCTCTCTCTCTCTCACAGCGGCTCCAGACCTGCTCCTGAACCCTCTCTCTCTCTCACAGCGGCTCCAGACCTGGTCTTGAACCCTCTCTCTCTCACACAGCGGCTCCAGACCTGGTCCTGAACCCTCTCTCTCTCTCACAGCGGCTCCAGACCTGGTCCTGAACCCTCTCTCTCTCTCACAGCGGCTCCAGACCTGGTCCTGAACCCTCTCTCTCTCACACAGCGGCTCCAGACCTGGTCTTGAACCCTCTCTCTCTCTCACAGCGGCTCCAGACCTGGTCCTGAACCCTCTCTCTCTCTCACAGCAGCTCCAGACCTGGTCTTGAACCCTCTCTCTCTCTCACAGCGGCTCCAGACCTGGTCCTGAACCCTCTCTCTCTCTCACAGCGGCTCCAGACCTGGTCCTGAACCCTCTCTCTCTCACACAGCGGCTCCAGACCTGGTCCTGAACCCTCTCTCTCTCTCACAGCGGCTCCAGACCTGGTCCTGAACCCTCTCTCTCTCACACAGCGGCTCCAGACCTGGTCCTGAACCCTCTCTCTCTCTCACAGCGGCTCCAGACCTGGTCCTGAACCCTCTCTCTCTCACACAGCGGCTCCAGACCTGGTCCTGAACCCTCTCTCTCTCTCACACAGCGGCTCCAGACCTGGTCCTGAACCCTCTCTCTCTCTCACAGCGGCTCCAGACCTGGTCCTGAACCCTCTCTCTCTCTCACAGCGGCTCCAGACCTGGTCCTGAACCCTCTCTCTCTCACACAGCGGCTCCAGACCTGCTCCTGAACCCTCTCTCTCTCTCACAGCGGCTCCAGACCTGGTCCTGAACCCTCTCTCTCTCACACAGCGGCTCCAGACCTGGTCTTGAACCCTCTCTCTCTCACACAGCGGCTCCAGACCTGGTCTTGAACCCTCTCTCTCTCTCACAGCGGCTCCAGACCTGGTCCTGAACCCTCTCTCTCTCTCACAGCGGCTCCAGACCTGCTCCTTAACCCTCTCTCTCTCTCACAGCGGCTCCAGACCTGGTCCTGAACCCTCTCTCTCTCTCACAGCGGCTCCAGACCTGCTCCTGAACCCTCTCTCTCTCTCACAGCGGCTCCAGACCTGGTCCTGAACCCTCTCTCTCTCTCACAGCGGCTCCAGACCTGGTCCTGAACCCTCTCTCTCTCTCACAGCGGCTCCAGACCTGGTCCTGAACGCCCCGGCGGTGGAGCAGACCACGTACCTGGAGGACCGTCCACTCTACGCTCTGACTTGTGCTCAGGAGGAGAACTGTCTGTCCAGTTCGGTTGCCGCCGCTGACCCTTCGTCCTATCGCAGACTCATGAGGTTTTCCTCTCAGATCCACAATAAGGGCGTGTCTGACTTCAGACCCACAGCCGGGCCTCAGTCCTGGGCGTGGCACGAGTGTCACAGGTGAGACATCATGAACTCTAATGTAACTTTAGACACAAATTTACACCTTTATTTGGTTCAAATGTGTTTAAAATCTTAAATGGTCCAGACCAGGCTCAGGTCTAACCTTTATGTCACATGTGCGTCTGGTAACCACGGAAACACACCTGTTCAAAGTGCCTATGATCTTCTAGTTTTGATTTTATTTGGTGTGTTTGTTTGGACACCCTTAGGGTCTGGACGCCTGCAGGGTCTGGACACCCTTAGGGTCTGGACGCCTGCAGGGTCTGGACACCCTTAGGGTCTGGACGCCTGCAGGGTCCGGATACCTGCAGGGTCTGGACACCCTTAGGGTCTGGGCGCCTGCAGGGTCTGGACACCCTTAGGGTCTGGACGCCTGTAGGGTCCGGATACCTGCAGGGTCTGGACACCCTTAGGGTCTGGACGCCTGCAGGGTCTGGATACCTGCAGGGTCTGGACACCCTTAGGGTCTGGGTGCCTGCAGGGTCTGGAAACCCTTAGGGTCTGGACGCCTGCAGGGTCCGGATACCTGCAGGGTCTGGACACCCTTACGGTCTGGACGCCTGCAGGGTCTGTACTTATTCCCTGGTGACGTCTTGATAAAACTCTTGGAGATTCTTTAGTCCGAGTCTTGAGGAGCCAGAGTGTGATGTGTAAACAGGGTCAGGGTTCAGAGGTCGTGACCTCGCTGGTATTTCCTGTCTTACTTTTATAAATAATCTTAAATGAACTGCTGCTGCTGCGGTTTGACTGTAAAAACTAAAGATAGACTTAAACACACTCTGTCTGTCTGCACCACCACAGCACAAGTATAGTCCTGTGGTCCTGGGACGGTCCCAAGATAGACCTGCTATTGTCCTGGTTCAGACCTGGTTTAGACCTGGTTTAGACCTGGTTCAGACCTGGTTCAGACCTGGTTTAGACCTGGTTTAGACCTGGTTTAGACCTGGTTCAGACCTGGTTCAGACCTGGTTCAGACCTGGTTTAGACCTGGTTTAGACCTGGTTCAGAACTGGTTCTGACCTGGTTTAGACCTGGTTCAGACCTGGTTCAGACCTGGTTCAGACCTGGTTCAGACCTGGTTTAGACCTGGTTTAGACCTGGTTCAGACCTGGTTCAGACCTGGTTCAGACCTGGTTCAGACCTGGTTTAGACCTGGTTTAGACCTGGTTTAGACCTGGTTCAGACCTGGTTTAGACCTGGTTCAGACCTGGTTCAGACCTGGTTCAGACCTGGTTCAGACCTGGTTCAGACCTGGTTCATACCTGGTTTAGACCTGGTTCAGACCTGGTTCAGACCTGGTTTAGACCTGGTTCAGACCTGGTTCAGACCTGGTTTAGACCTGGTTCAGACCTGGTTCAGACCTGGTTCAGACCTGGTTCAGACCTGGTTCAGACCTGGTTCAGACCTGGTTCAGACCTGGTTCAGACCTGGTTCAGACCTGGTTCTCGTCCACAGACACTACCACAGTATGGAGGTGTTCACACACTACGACCTTCTGAGTGTGAACGGGACCAAAGTGGCTGAAGGACACAAGGCCAGCTTCTGTCTGGAGGACACTCACTGTGAGGAAGGTACAAGTACAACACATATTAGTACTATTACTCCTATACAACAAATACTATTCTACAAATACTATCGTCACAGTTTACAAAGTCCTTCCCAACAAATCAAAACACAAAGAAAGAAGAGTTTCAAATATAGAAGTGAGGAGGACATTTGAAGTGTCCAGAGGGTTCAGGAGTCTTCCAGAGACGTTTGGCCTCAGCGGGACGTTTCACATGGGAAGGACACCAGCAGTCACGTGTAAATACAATCAGACCTAAAACAGAACCTTGTGGTGCACCACAGGTAATAGTGGCTGAGGAGGTCAAAGGTCAGAATAACAGGGACATAAAGCAGTTGTTTCAGAGCGGGTCAAATGCAGCGCTCGAGTGCTGTCTGCAGCTGGACACGCCTTTAAAACACACAAGAGGATATAAGACCATCTTTACACACAATGAGACACACACAAGAGGACATAAGACCATCTTTACACACAATGAGACACACACAAGAGGACATAAGACCATCTTTACACACAATGAGACACACACAAGAGGACATAAGACCATCTTTACACACAATGAGACACACACAAGACGACATAAGACCATCTTTACACACAATGAGACACACACAAGAGGACATAAGACCATCTTTACACACAATGAGACACACACAAGAGGACATAAGACCATCTTTACACACAATGAGACACACACAAGAGGACATAAGACCATCGTTACACACAATGAGACACACACAAGACGACATAAGACCATCTTTACACACAATGAGACACACACAAGACGACATAAGACCATCTTTACACACAATGAGACACACACAAGACGACATAAGAGCATCTTTACACACAATGAGACACACACAAGACAACATAAGACCATCTTTACACACAATGAGACACACACAAGAGGACATAAGACCATCTTTACACACAATGAGACACACACAAGAGGACATAAGACCATCTTTACACACAATGAGACACACACAAGACGACATAAGAGCATCTTTACACACAATGAGACACACACAAGAGGACATAAGACCATCTTTACACACAATGAGACACACAAGACGACATAAGACCATCTTTACACACAATGAGACACACACAAAACGACATAAGACCATCTTTACACACAATGAGACACACACAAGACGACATAAGACCATCTTTACACACAATGAGACACACACAAGACGACATAAGACCATCTTTACACACAATGAGACACACACAAGAGGACATAAGACCATCTTTACACACAATGAGACACACACAAGACGACATAAGACCATCTTTACACACAATGAGACACACACAAGAGGACATAAGACCATCTTTACACACAATGACACACACACAAGACGACATAAGACCATCTTTACACACAATGAGACACACACAAGACGACATAAGACCATCTTTACACACAATGAGACACACACAAGACGACATAAGACCATCGTTACACACAATGAGACACACACAAGACGACATAAGACCATCGTTACACACAATGAGACACACACAAGACGACATAAGACCATCGTTACACACAATGAGACACACACAAGAGGACATAAGACCATCTTTACACACAATGAGACACACACAAGACGACATAAGACCATCTTTACACACAATGAGACACACACAAGACGACATAAGACCATCTTTACACACAATGAGACACACACAAGACGACATAAGACCATCTTTACACACAATGAGACACACACAAGATGACATAAGACCATCGTTACACACAATGAGACACACACAAGACGACATAAGACCATCTTTACACACAATGAGACACACACAAGACGACATAAGACCATCGTTACACACAATGAGACACACACAAGAGGACATAAGACCATCGTTACACACAATGAGACACACACAAGACGACATAAGACCATCTTTACACACAATGAGACACACACAAGACGACATAAGACCATCTTTACACACAATGAGACACACAAGAGGACATAAGACCATCGTTACACACAATGAGACACACACAAGACGACATAAGACCATCTTTACACACAATGAGACACACACAAGACGACATAAGACCATCTTTACACACAATGAGACACACACAAGACGACATAAGACCATCTTTACACACAATGAGACACACACAAGACGACATAAGACCATCTTTACACACAATGAGACACACACAAGACGACATAAGACCATCGTTACACACAATAAGACACACACAAACACAACTAAACAAAGATGGAAGAATAAGTCTGGACTTATTTATATAAAGTGATAAACACATTTAAAATAGAAGATTTTACGATGCTCCAACATCAAGAAGTAAACTTAATGGTCATGTGACAGACTGACTCAGGACAGAGGGGTCAGACAGGGCTGTGCTTGGTCTCTCCTCCTGTTCGAGAAATACAATTTATGGGACGGAACATAAAACTGCTGTAGATGATGTTCTATCATATTTAACCAAACCAGTTTGGACTGTTGGAGAAGATGTGGCAGCAGGAGGCAGACTGTTGGAGAGGATGTGGCAGCAGGAGACAGACTGTTGGAGAGGATGTGGCAGCAGGAGACAGACTGTTGGAGAGGATGTGGCAGCAGGAGACAGACTGTTGGAGAGGATGTGGCAGCAGGAGGCAGACTGTTGGAGAAGATGTGGCAGCAGGAGGCAGACTGTTGGAGAGGATGTGGCAGCAGGAGACAGACTGTTGGAGAGGATGTGGCAGAGGGAGGCAGACTGTTGGAGAGGATGTGGCAGCAGGAGACAGACTGTTGGAGAAGATGTGGCAGCAGGAGACAGACTGTTGGAGAGGATGTGGCAGCAGGAGGCAGACTGTTGGAGAGGATGTGGCAGCAGGAGGCAGACTGTTGGAGAGGATGTGGCAGCAGGAGACAGACTGTTGGAGAGGATGTGGCAGAGGGAGGCAGACTGTTGGAGAGGATGTGGCAGCAGGAGACAGACTGTTGGAGAGGATGTGGCAGCGGGAGGCAGACTGTTGGAGAGGATGTGGCAGCAGGAGACAGACTGTTGGAGAGGATGTGGCAGAGGGAGGCAGACTGTTGGAGAGGATGTGACAGCAGGAGGCAGACTGTTGGAGAGGATGTGGCAGCAGGAGGCAGACTGTTGGAGAGGATGTGGCAGCAGGAGGCAGACTGTTGGAGAAGATGTGGCAGCAGGAGGCAGACTGTTGGAGAGGATGTGGCAGCAGGAGACAGACTGTTGGAGAGGATGTGGCAGCAGTAGGCAGACTGTTGGAGAGGATGTGGCAGCAGGAGACAGACTGTTGGAGAGGATGTGGCAGCAGGAGACAGACTGTTGGAGAGGATGTGGCAGCAGGAGACAGACTGTTGGAGACGATGTGGCAGCAGGAGACAGACTGTTGGAGAGGATGTGGCAGCAGGAGACCGACTGTTGGAGAAGATGTTCTACATTTACACCAGTGGTGCATTTACTTGATGAAATTCTCTCTCTGGCGCCCCCTCTGACCTTTAGAAAGAACAGAATCTCTTCAGTATTTAGGTGTGATACTTCATAAAGAACTATGAACAATCTTAGAGATAAACTCTCTCTTTTCACCAGGATAAAGATCTTGACAAAGTGACTTTGATCCAGACTTAAGTCTAAGTCAAAGTTGAAACTCTAAAAATGAATGTTTTGTCCAGATTTCTCTCTCTGTTCCAGACTCTGATGATGGAATAAAACTATCTCTAGATTTATAAGACGAGAAACCTGGATCTGATTTCAAACTCTACAATTATAAAAAGTAAAAGGAGGCGGAGTTTATGACTTTATTTCAGGTGAAATCAGAGCTTTGCTGGTGTGAACCAGAATATTGTGCTCAATGGTCTTATACTGAGAGTCATGTGGTGCCTGAGGTTCCTGTACAGGTCTTATACTGAGAGTCATGTGGTGCCTGAGGTTCCTGTACAGGTCTTATACTGAGAGTCATGTGGTGCCGGAGGTTCCTGTACAGGTCTTATACTGAGAGTCATGTGGTGCCGGAGGTTCCTGTACAGGTCTTAAACTGAGAGTCATGTGGTGCCTGAGGTTCCTGTACAGGTCTTATACTGAGAGTCATGTGGTGCCTGAGGTTCCTGTACAGGTCTTATACTGAGAGTCATGTGGTGCCTGAGGTTCCTGTACAGGTCTTATACTGAGAGTCATGTGGTGCCTGAGGTTCCTGTACAGGTCTTATACTGAGAGTCATGTGGTGCCGGAGGTTCCTGTACAGGTCTTATACTGAGAGTCATGTGGTGCCTGAGGTTCCTGTACAGGTCTTATACTGAGAGTCATGTGGTGCCTGAGGTTCCTGTACAGTTCTTATACTGAGAGTCATTTGGTGCCTGAGGTTCCTGTACAGGTCTCATACTGAGAGTCATGTGGTGCCTGAGGTTCCTGTACAGGTCTCATACTGAGAGTCATGTGGTGCCTGAGGTTCCTGTACAGGTCTTATACTGAGAGTCATGTGGTGCCTGAGGTTCCTGTACAGGTCTCATACTGAGAGTCATGTGGTGCCTGAGGTTCCTGTACAGGTCTTATACTGAGAGTCATGTGGTGCCTGAGGTTCCTGTACAGGTCTTATACTGAGAGTCATGTGGTGCCTGAGGTTCCTGTACAGGTCTTATACTGAGAGTCATGTGGTGCCTGAGGTTCCTGTACAGGTCTTATACTGAGAGTCATGTGGTGCCTGAGGTTCCTGTACAGGTCTTATACTGAGAGTCATGTGGTGCCTGAGGTTCCTGTACAGGTCTTAAACTGAGAGTCATGTGGTGCCTGAGGTTCCTGTACAGGTCTTATACTGAGAGTCATGTGGTGCCGGAGGTTCCTGTACAGGTCTTATACTGAGAGTCATGTGGTGCCTGAGGTTCCTGTACAGGTTTTATACTGAGAGTCATGTGGTGCCTGAGGTTCCTGTACAGGTCTTATACTGAGAGTCATGTGGTGCCTGAGGTTCCTGTACAGGTCTTATACTGAGAGTCATGTGGTGCCTGAGGTTCCTGTACAGGTCTTATACTGAGAGTCATGTGGTGCCTGAGGTTCCTGTACAGGTCTTATACTGAGAGTCATGTGGTGCCTGAGGTTCCTGTACAGGTCTCATACTGAGAGTCATGTGGTGCCTGAGGTTCCTGTACAGGTCTTATACTGAGAGTCATGTGGTGCCTGAGGTTCCTGTACAGGTCTTATACTGAGTGTCATGTGGTGCCTGAGGTTCCTGTACAGGTCTTATACTGAGAGTCATGTGGTGCCTGAGGTTCCTGTACAGGTCTTATACTGAGAGTCATGTGGTGCCTGAGGTTCCTGTACAGGTCTTATACTGAGAGTCATGTGGTGCCGGGGGTTCCTGTACAGGTCTTATACTGAGAGTCATGTGGTGCCTGAGGTTCCTGTACAGGTCTTATACTGAGAGTCATGTGGTGCCTGAGGTTCCTGTACAGGTCTTATACTGAGAGTCATGTGGTGCCTGAGGTTCCTGTACAGGTCTTATACTGAGAGTCATGTGGTGCCGGAGGTTCCTGTACAGGTCTTATACTGAGAGTCATGTGGTGCCTGAGGTTCCTGTACAGGTCTTATACTGAGAGTCATGTGGTGCCGGAGGTTCCTGTACAGGTCTTATACTGAGAGTCATGTGGTGCCTGAGGTTCCTGTACAGGTCTTATACTGAGAGTCATGTGGTGCCTGAGGTTCCTGTACAGGTCTTATACTGAGAGTCATGTGGTGCCTGAGGTTCCTGTACAGGTCTTATACTGAGAGTCATGTGGTGCCTGAGGTTCCTGTACAGGTCTTATACTGAGAGTCATGTGGTGCCTGAGGTTCCTGTACAGGTCTTATACTGAGAGTCATGTGGTGCCTGAGGTTCCTGTACAGGTCTTATACTGAGAGTCATGTGGTGCCTGAGGTTCCTGTACAGGTCTTACTGCAGATGACAGACGCTTGAGTCATGAGGAGGAAGTGTTTTCTTAATATAAACAGTCCAGAGACATGAGGGACAGAAAAACCCTTCTCTGTTCTGTTTCCCTTTTGTCCCTTTTGTCCTGCTTTTTGGTTCCCTTCACTCTGTTAAAAGCCCAAGCGGGGAATCCACAGACTGAGAGGGCGTTCCAGGCGTGATTTTCCTCTTGTCCTCTGAGCTGGTGGGCACCTCCTCTTGTCCTCTGAGCTGGTGGGCACCTCCTCTTGTCCTCTGAGCTGGTGGGCACCTCCTCTTGTCCTCTGAGCTGGTGGGCACCTCCTCTTTTCCTCTGAGCGGGTGGGAACCTCCTCTTGTCCTCTGAGTTGGTGGGCACCTCCTCTTGTCCTCTGAGCTGGTGGGCACCTCCTCTTTTCCTCTGAGCGGGTGGGAACCTCCTCTTGTCCTCTGAGCTGGTGGGCACCTCCTCTTGTCCTCTGAGCTGGTGGGCACCTCCTCTTTTCCTCTGAGCGGGTGGGAACCTCCTCTTGTCCTCTGAGTTGGTGGGCACCTCCTCTTGTCCTCTGAGCTGGTGGGCACCTCCTCTTTTCCTCTGAGCGGTTGGGAACCTCCTCTTGTCCTCTGAGCTGGTGGGCACCTCCTCTTGTCCTCTGAGCTGGTGGGCACCTCCTCTTTTCCTCTGAGCGGGTGGGAACCTCCTCTTGTCCTCTGAGCTGGTGGGCACCTCCTCTTGTCCTCTGAGCTGGTGGGCACCTCCTCTTGTCCTCTGAGCTGGTGGGCACCTCCTCTTGTCCTCTGAGCTGGTGGGCACCTCCTCTTTTCCTCTGAGCGGGTGGGAACCTCCTCTTGACCTCTGAGCTGGTGGGCACCTCCTCTTGTCCTCTGAGCGGGTGGACACCTCCTCTTGTCCTCTGAGCTGGTGGGCACCTCCTCTTGTCCTCTGAGCTGGTGGGCACCTCCTCTTTTCCTCTGAGCGGGTGGGAACCTCCTCTTGTCCTCTGAGTTGGTGGGCACCTCCTCTTTTCCTCTGAGCGGGTGGGAACCTCCTCTTGTCCTCTGAGCTGGTGGGCACCTCCTCTTGTCCTCTGAGCTGGTGGACACCTCGAGCTGGTGGGCACCTCCTCTTGTCCTCTGAGCTGGTGGGCACCTCCTCTTGTCCTCTGAGCTGGTGGGCACCTCCTCTTTTCCTCTGAGCGGGTGGGAACCTCCTCTTGTCCTCTGAGTTGGTGGGCACCTCCTCTTGTCCTCTGAGCTGGTGGGCACCTCCTCTTTTCCTCTGAGCGGGTGGGAACCTCCTCTTGTCCTCTGAGCTGGTGGGCACCTCCTCTTGTCCTCTGAGCTGGTGGGCACCTCCTCTTTTCCTCTGAGCGGGTGGGAACCTCCTCTTGTCCTCTGAGTTGGTGGGCACCTCCTCTTGTCCTCTGAGCTGGTGGGCACCTCCTCTTTTCCTCTGAGCGGTTGGGAACCTCCTCTTGTCCTCTGAGCTGGTGGGCACCTCCTCTTGTCCTCTGAGCTGGTGGGCACCTCCTCTTTTCCTCTGAGCGGGTGGGAACCTCCTCTTGTCCTCTGAGCTGGTGGGCACCTCCTCTTGTCCTCTGAGCTGGTGGGCACCTCCTCTTGTCCTCTGAGCTGGTGGGCACCTCCTCTTGTCCTCTGAGCTGGTGGGCACCTCCTCTTTTCCTCTGAGCGGGTGGGAACCTCCTCTTGACCTCTGAGCTGGTGGGCACCTCCTCTTGTCCTCTGAGCGGGTGGACACCTCCTCTTGTCCTCTGAGCTGGTGGGCACCTCCTCTTGTCCTCTGAGCTGGTGGGCACCTCCTCTTTTCCTCTGAGCGGGTGGGAACCTCCTCTTGTCCTCTGAGTTGGTGGGCACCTCCTCTTTTCCTCTGAGCGGGTGGGAACCTCCTCTTGTCCTCTGAGCTGGTGGGCACCTCCTCTTGTCCTCTGAGCTGGTGGACACCTCGAGCTGGTGGGCACCTCCTCTTGTCCTCTGAGCTGGTGGGCACCTCCTCTTGTCCTCTGAGCTGGTGGGCACCTCCTCTTTTCCTCTGAGCGGGTGGGCACCTCCTCTTTTCCTCTGAGCGGGTGGGAACCTCCTCTTGTCCTCTGAGCTGGTGGGCACCTCCTCTTGTCCTCTGATTTGGTGGACACCTCCTCTTGTCCTCTGAGCTGGTGGGCACCTCCTCTTGTCCTCTGAGCTGGTGGGCACCTCCTCTTGTCCTCTGAGCGGGTGGACACCTCCTCTTGTCCTCTGAGCTGGTGGGCACCTCCTCTTGTCCTCTGAGCTGGTGGGCACCTCCTCTTTTCCTCTGAGCGGGTGGGCACCTCCTCTTGTGCTCTGAGCTGGTGGGCACCTCCTCTTGTCCTCTGAGCTGGTGGGCACCTCCTCTTTTCCTCTGAGCGGGTGAGAACCTCCTCTTGTCCTCTGAGCTGGTGGGCACCTCCTCTTGTCCTCTGAGCTGGTGGGCACCTCCTCTTGTCCTCTGAGCTGGTGGGCACCTCCTCTTGTCCTCTGAGCTGGTGGGCACCTCCTCTTGTCCTCTGAGCTGGTGGGCACCTCCTCTTGTCCTCTGAGCTGGTGGGCACCTCCTCTTGTCCTCTGAGCGGGTGGACACCTCCTCTTGTCCTCTGAGCTGGTGGGCACCTCCTCTTGTCCTCTGAGCTGGTGGGCACCTCGAGCTGGTGGGCAACTCCTCTTGTCCTCTGAGCTGGTGGGCACCTCCTCTTGTCCTCTGAGCTGGTGGGCACCTCCTCTTGTCCTCTGAGCTGGTGGGCACCTCCTCTTGTCCTCTGAACTGGTGGGCACCTCGAGCTGGTGGGCACCTCCTCTTGTCCTCTGATCGGGTGGACACCTCCTCTTGTCCTCTGAGCTGGTGGACACCTCCTCTTGTCCTCTGAGCGGGTGGACACCTCCTCTTGTCCTCTGAGCGGGTGGACACCTCCTCTTGTCCTCTGAGCGGGTGGGCACCTCGAGCTGGTGGGCACCTCCTCTTGTCCTCTGAGCGGGTGGACACCTCCTCTTGTCCTCTGAGCTGGTGGGCACCTCCTCTTTTCCTCTGAGCGGGTGGGAACCTCCTCTTGTCCTCTGAGCTGGTGGGCACCTCCTCTTTTCCTCTGAGCTGGTGGGCACCTCCTCTTGTCCTCTGAGCTGGTGGGTACCTCCTCTTGTCCTCTGAGCTGGTGGTTACCTCCTCTTGTCCTCTGAGCGGGTGGACACCTCCTCTTGTCCTCTGAGCTGGTGGGCACCTCCTCTTTTCCTCTGAGCGGGTGGGAACCTCCTCTTGTCCTCTGAGCTGGTGGACACCTCCTCTTTTCCTCTGAGCTGGTGGGCACCTCCTCTTGTCCTCTGAGCTGGTGGGTACCTCCTCTTGTCCTCTGAGCTGGTGGTTACCTCCTCTTGTCCTCTGAGCTGGTGGGCACCTCCTCTTGTCCTCTGAGCTGGTGGGCACCTCCTCTTGTCCTCTGAGCTGGTGGGCACCTCCTCTTGTCCTCTGAGCTGGTGGGCACCTCCTCTTGTCCTCTGAGCTGGTGGGCACCTCCTCTTGTCCTCTGAGCTGGTGGGCACCTCCTCTTGTCCTCTGAGCTGGTGGACACCTCCTTTTGTCCTCTGAGCTGGTGGGCACCTCCTCTTGTCCTCTGAGCTGGTGGACACCTCCTCTTTTCCTCTGAGCTGGTGGACACCTCCTCTTTTCCTCTGAGCTGGTGGACACCTCCTCTTGTCCTCTGAGCTGGTGGGCACCTCCTCTTGTCCTCTGAGCTGGTGGGCACCTCCTCTTGTCCTCTGAGCTGGTGGGCACCTCCTCTTGTCCTCTGAGCTGGTGGGCACCTCCTCTTGTCCTCTGAGCTGGTGGGCACCTCCTCTTGTCCTCTGAGCGGGTGGACACCTCCTCTTGTCCTCTGAGCTGGTGGGCACCTCCTCTTGTCCTCTGAGCTGGTGGGCACCTCGAGCTGGTGGGTAACTCCTCTTGTCCTCTGAGCTGGTGGGCACCTCCTCTTGTCCTCTGAGCTGGTGGGCACCTCCTCTTGTCCTCTGAGCTGGTGGGCACCTCCTCTTGTCCTCTGAACTGGTGGGCACCTCGAGCTGGTGGGCACCTCCTCTTGTCCTCTGAGCGGGTGGACACCTCCTCTTGTCCTCTGAGCTGGTGGACACCTCCTCTTGTCCTCTGAGCGGGTGGACACCTCCTCTTGTCCTCTGAGCGGGTGGACACCTCCTCTTGTCCTCTGAGCGGGTGGGCACCTCGAGCTGGTGGGCACCTCCTCTTGTCCTCTGAGCGGGTGGACACCTCCTCTTGTCCTCTGAGCTGGTGGGCACCTCCTCTTTTCCTCTGAGCGGGTGGGAACCTCCTCTTGTCCTCTGAGCTGGTGGGCACCTCCTCTTTTCCTCTGAGCTGGTGGGCACCTCCTCTTGTCCTCTGAGCTGGTGGGTACCTCCTCTTGTCCTCTGAGCTGGTGGTTACCTCCTCTTGTCCTCTGAGCGGGTGGACACTTCCTCTTGTCCTCTGAGCTGGTGGGCACCTCCTCTTTTCCTCTGAGCGGGTGGGAACCTCCTCTTGTCCTCTGAGCTGGTGGGCACCTCCTCTTTTCCTCTGAGCTGGTGGGCACCTCCTCTTGTCCTCTGAGCTGGTGGGTACCTCCTCTTGTCCTCTGAGCTGGTGGTTACCTCCTCTTGTCCTCTGAGCTGGTGGGCACCTCCTCTTGTCCTCTGAGCTGGTGGGCACCTCCTCTTGTCCTCTGAGCTGGTGGGCACCTCCTCTTGTCCTCTGAGCTGGTGGGCACCTCCTCTTGTCCTCTGAGCTGGTGGGCACCTCCTCTTGTCCTCTGAGCTGGTGGAAACCTCCTCTTGTCCTCTGAGCGGGTGGGCACCTCTTCTTGTCCTCTGAGCTGGTGGGCACCTCCTCTTGTCCTCTGAGCTGGTGGACACCTCCTTTTGTCCTCTGAGCTGGTGGGCACCTCCTCTTGTCCTCTGAGCTGGTGGACACCTCCTCTTTTCCTCTGAGCTGGTGGACACCTCCTCTTTTCCTCTGAGCTGGTGGACACCTCCTCTTGTCCTCTGAGCTGGTGGGCACCTCCTCTTGTCCTCTGAGCTGGTGGGCACCTCCTCTTGTCCTCTGAGCGGGTGGACACCTCCTCTTGTCCTCTGAGCTGGTGGGCACCTCCTCTTGTCCTCTGAGCTGGTGGGCACCTCGAGCTGGTGGGCAACTCCTCTTGTCCTCTGAGCTGGTGGGCACCTCCTCTTGTCCTCTGAGCTGGTGGGCACCTCCTCTTGTCCTCTGAGCTGGTGGGCACCTCCTCTTGTCCTCTGAACTGGTGGGCACCTCGAGCTGGTGGGCACCTCCTCTTGTCCTCTGAGCGGGTGGACACCTCCTCTTGTCCTCTGAGCTGGTGGACACCTCCTCTTGTCCTCTGAGCGGGTGGACACCTCCTCTTGTCCTCTGAGCGGGTGGACACCTCCTCTTGTCCTCTGAGCGGGTGGGCACCTCGAGCTGGTGGGCACCTCCTCTTGTCCTCTGAGCGGGTGGACACCTCCTCTTGTCCTCTGAGCTGGTGGGCACCTCCTCTTTTCCTCTGAGCGGGTGGGAACCTCCTCTTGTCCTCTGAGCTGGTGGGCACCTCCTCTTTTCCTCTGAGCTGGTGGGCACCTCCTCTTGTCCTCTGAGCTGGTGGGCACCTCCTCTTGTCCTCTGAGCTGGTGGTTACCTCCTCTTGTCCTCTGAGCTGGTGGGCACCTCCTCTTGTCCTCTGAGCTGGTGGGCACCTCCTCTTGTCCTCTGAGCTGGTGGGCACCTCCTTTTGTCCTCTGAGCTGGTGGGCACCTCCTCTTGTCCTCTGAGCTGGTGGACACCTCCTCTTGTCCTCTGAGCTGGTGGACACCTCCTTTTGTCCTCTGAGCTGGTGGGCACCTCCTCTTGTCCTCTGAGCTGGTGGACACCTCCTCTTTTCCTCTGAGCTGGTGGACACCTCCTCTTTTCCTCTGAGCTGGTGGACACCTCCTCTTTTCCTCTGAGCTGGTGGACACCTCCTCTTTTCCTCTGAGCTGGTGGACACCTCCTCTTGTCCTCTGAGCTGGTGGGCACCTCCTCTTGTCCTCTGAGCTGGTGGGCACCTCCTCTTGTCCTCTGAGCGGGTGGACACCTCCTCTTGTCCTCTGAGCTGGTGGGCACCTCCTCTTGTCCTCTGAGCTGGTGGGCACCTCGAGCTGGTGGGCAACTCCTCTTGTCCTCTGAGCTGGTGGGCACCTCCTCTTGTCCTCTGAGCTGGTGGGCACCTCCTCTTGTCCTCTGAACTGGTGGGCACCTCGAGCTGGTGGGCACCTCCTCTTGTCCTCTGAGCGGGTGGACACCTCCTCTTGTCCTCTGAGCTGGTGGACACCTCCTCTTGTCCTCTGAGCGGGTGGACACCTCCTCTTGTCCTCTGAGCGGGTGGGCACCTCGAGCTGGTGGGCACCTCCTCTTGTCCTCTGAGCGGGTGGACACCTCCTCTTGTCCTCTGAGCTGGTGGGCACCTCCTCTTTTCCTCTGAGCGGGTGGGAACCTCCTCTTGTCCTCTGAGCTGGTGGGCACCTCCTCTTTTCCTCTGAGCTGGTGGGCACCTCCTCTTGTCCTCTGAGCTGGTGGGCACCTCCTCTTGTCCTCTGAGCTGGTGGTTACCTCCTCTTGTCCTCTGAGCTGGTGGGCACCTCCTCTTGTCCTCTGAGCTGGTGGGCACCTCCTTTTGTCCTCTGAGCTGGTGGGCACCTCCTCTTGTCCTCTGAGCTGGTGGACACCTCCTCTTGTCCTCTGAGCTGGTGGACACCTCCTTTTGTCCTCTGAGCTGGTGGGCACCTCCTCTTGTCCTCTGAGCTGGTGGACACCTCCTCTTTTCCTCTGAGCTGGTGGACACCTCCTCTTTTCCTCTGAGCTGGTGGACACCTCCTCTTTTCCTCTGAGCTGGTGGACACCTCCTCTTTTCCTCTGAGCTGGTGGACACCTCCTCTTTTCCTCTGAGCTGGTGGACACCTCCTCTTGTCCTCTGAGCGGGTGGACACCTCCTCTTGTCCTCTGAGCGGGTGGGCACCTCGAGCTGGTGGGCACCTCCTCTTGTCCTCTGAGCGGGTGGACACCTCCTCTTGTCCTCTGAGCTGGTGGGCACCTCCTCTTTTCCTCTGAGCGGGTGGGAACCTCCTCTTGTCCTCTGAGCTGGTGGGCACCTCCTCTTTTCCTCTGAGCTGGTGGGCACCTCCTCTTGTCCTCTGAGCTGGTGGGTACCTCCTCTTGTCCTCTGAGCTGGTGGTTACCTCCTCTTGTCCTCTGAGCGGGTGGACACCTCCTCTTGTCCTCTGAGCTGGTGGGCACCTCCTCTTTTCCTCTGAGCGGGTGGGAACCTCCTCTTGTCCTCTGAGCTGGTGGACACCTCCTCTTTTCCTCTGAGCTGGTGGGCACCTCCTCTTGTCCTCTGAGCTGGTGGGTACCTCCTCTTGTCCTCTGAGCTGGTGGTTACCTCCTCTTGTCCTCTGAGCTGGTGGGTACCTCCTCTTGTCCTCTGAGCTGGTGGGCACCTCCTCTTGTCCTCTGAGCTGGTGGGCACCTCCTCTTGTCCTCTGAGCTGGTGGGCACCTCCTCTTGTCCTCTGAGCTGGTGGGCACCTCCTCTTGTCCTCTGAGCTGGTGGGCACCTCCTCTTGTCCTCTGAGCTGGTGGACACCTCCTTTTGTCCTCTGAGCTGGTGGGCACCTCCTCTTGTCCTCTGAGCTGGTGGACAGCTCCTCTTTTCCTCTGAGCTGGTGGACACCTCCTCTTTTCCTCTGAGCTGGTGGACACCTCCTCTTGTCCTCTGAGCTGGTGGGCACCTCCTCTTGTCCTCTGAGCTGGTGGGCACCTCCTCTTGTCCTCTGAGCTGGTGGGCACCTCCTCTTGTCCTCTGAGCTGGTGGGCACCTCCTCTTGTCCTCTGAGCTGGTGGGCACCTCCTCTTGTCCTCTGAGCGGGTGGACACCTCCTCTTGTCCTCTGAGCTGGTGGGCACCTCCTCTTGTCCTCTGAGCTGGTGGGCACCTCGAGCTGGTGGGTAACTCCTCTTGTCCTCTGAGCTGGTGGGCACCTCCTCTTGTCCTCTGAGCTGGTGGGCACCTCCTCTTGTCCTCTGAGCTGGTGGGCACCTCCTCTTGTCCTCTGAACTGGTGGGCACCTCGAGCTGGTGGGCACCTCCTCTTGTCCTCTGAGCGGGTGGACACCTCCTCTTGTCCTCTGAGCTGGTGGACACCTCCTCTTGTCCTCTGAGCGGGTGGACACCTCCTCTTGTCCTCTGAGCGGGTGGACACCTCCTCTTGTCCTCTGAGCGGGTGGGCACCTCGAGCTGGTGGGCACCTCCTCTTGTCCTCTGAGCGGGTGGACACCTCCTCTTGTCCTCTGAGCTGGTGGGCACCTCCTCTTTTCCTCTGAGCGGGTGGGAACCTCCTCTTGTCCTCTGAGCTGGTGGGCACCTCCTCTTTTCCTCTGAGCTGGTGGGCACCTCCTCTTGTCCTCTGAGCTGGTGGGTACCTCCTCTTGTCCTCTGAGCTGGTGGTTACCTCCTCTTGTCCTCTGAGCGGGTGGACACTTCCTCTTGTCCTCTGAGCTGGTGGGCACCTCCTCTTTTCCTCTGAGCGGGTGGGAACCTCCTCTTGTCCTCTGAGCTGGTGGGCACCTCCTCTTTTCCTCTGAGCTGGTGGGCACCTCCTCTTGTCCTCTGAGCTGGTGGGTACCTCCTCTTGTCCTCTGAGCTGGTGGTTACCTCCTCTTGTCCTCTGAGCTGGTGGGCACCTCCTCTTGTCCTCTGAGCTGGTGGGCACCTCCTCTTGTCCTCTGAGCTGGTGGGCACCTCCTCTTGTCCTCTGAGCTGGTGGGCACCTCCTCTTGTCCTCTGAGCTGGTGGGCACCTCCTCTTGTCCTCTGAGCTGGTGGAAACCTCCTCTTGTCCTCTGAGCGGGTGGGCACCTCTTCTTGTCCTCTGAGCTGGTGGGCACCTCCTCTTGTCCTCTGAGCTGGTGGACACCTCCTTTTGTCCTCTGAGCTGGTGGGCACCTCCTCTTGTCCTCTGAGCTGGTGGACACCTCCTCTTTTCCTCTGAGCTGGTGGACACCTCCTCTTTTCCTCTGAGCTGGTGGACACCTCCTCTTGTCCTCTGAGCTGGTGGGCACCTCCTCTTGTCCTCTGAGCTGGTGGGCACCTCCTCTTGTCCTCTGAGCGGGTGGACACCTCCTCTTGTCCTCTGAGCTGGTGGGCACCTCCTCTTGTCCTCTGAGCTGGTGGGCACCTCGAGCTGGTGGGCAACTCCTCTTGTCCTCTGAGCTGGTGGGCACCTCCTCTTGTCCTCTGAGCTGGTGGGCACCTCCTCTTGTCCTCTGAGCTGGTGGGCACCTCCTCTTGTCCTCTGAACTGGTGGGCACCTCGAGCTGGTGGGCACCTCCTCTTGTCCTCTGAGCGGGTGGACACCTCCTCTTGTCCTCTGAGCTGGTGGACACCTCCTCTTGTCCTCTGAGCGGGTGGACACCTCCTCTTGTCCTCTGAGCGGGTGGACACCTCCTCTTGTCCTCTGAGCGGGTGGGCACCTCGAGCTGGTGGGCACCTCCTCTTGTCCTCTGAGCGGGTGGACACCTCCTCTTGTCCTCTGAGCTGGTGGGCACCTCCTCTTTTCCTCTGAGCGGGTGGGAACCTCCTCTTGTCCTCTGAGCTGGTGGGCACCTCCTCTTTTCCTCTGAGCTGGTGGGCACCTCCTCTTGTCCTCTGAGCTGGTGGGCACCTCCTCTTGTCCTCTGAGCTGGTGGTTACCTCCTCTTGTCCTCTGAGCTGGTGGGCACCTCCTCTTGTCCTCTGAGCTGGTGGGCACCTCCTCTTGTCCTCTGAGCTGGTGGGCACCTCCTTTTGTCCTCTGAGCTGGTGGGCACCTCCTCTTGTCCTCTGAGCTGGTGGACACCTCCTCTTGTCCTCTGAGCTGGTGGACACCTCCTTTTGTCCTCTGAGCTGGTGGGCACCTCCTCTTGTCCTCTGAGCTGGTGGACACCTCCTCTTTTCCTCTGAGCTGGTGGACACCTCCTCTTTTCCTCTGAGCTGGTGGACACCTCCTCTTTTCCTCTGAGCTGGTGGACACCTCCTCTTTTCCTCTGAGCTGGTGGACACCTCCTCTTGTCCTCTGAGCTGGTGGGCACCTCCTCTTGTCCTCTGAGCTGGTGGGCACCTCCTCTTGTCCTCTGAGCGGGTGGACACCTCCTCTTGTCCTCTGAGCTGGTGGGCACCTCCTCTTGTCCTCTGAGCTGGTGGGCACCTCGAGCTGGTGGGCAACTCCTCTTGTCCTCTGAGCTGGTGGGCACCTCCTCTTGTCCTCTGAGCTGGTGGGCACCTCCTCTTGTCCTCTGAGCTGGTGGGCACCTCCTCTTGTCCTCTGAACTGGTGGGCACCTCGAGCTGGTGGGCACCTCCTCTTGTCCTCTGAGCGGGTGGACACCTCCTCTTGTCCTCTGAGCTGGTGGACACCTCCTCTTGTCCTCTGAGCGGGTGGACACCTCCTCTTGTCCTCTGAGCGGGTGGACACCTCCTCTTGTCCTCTGAGCGGGTGGGCACCTCGAGCTGGTGGGCACCTCCTCTTGTCCTCTGAGCGGGTGGACACCTCCTCTTGTCCTCTGAGCTGGTGGGCACCTCCTCTTTTCCTCTGAGCGGGTGGGAACCTCCTCTTGTCCTCTGAGCTGGTGGGCACCTCCTCTTTTCCTCTGAGCTGGTGGGCACCTCCTCTTGTCCTCTGAGCTGGTGGGCACCTCCTCTTGTCCTCTGAGCTGGTGGTTACCTCCTCTTGTCCTCTGAGCTGGTGGGCACCTCCTCTTGTCCTCTGAGCTGGTGGTTACCTCCTCTTGTCCTCTGAGCTGGTGGGCACCTCCTCTTGTCCTCTGAGCTGGTGGGCACCTCCTCTTGTCCTCTGAGCTGGTGGGCACCTCCTCTTGTCCTCTGAGCTGGTGGGCACCTCCTCTTGTCCTCTGAGCTGGTGGGCACCTCGAGCTGGTGGGCAACTCCTCTTGTCCTCTGAGCTGGTGGGCACCTCCTCTTTTCCTCTGAGCGGGTGGGAACCTCCTCTTGTCCTCTGAGCTGGTGGGCACCTCCTCTTTTCCTCTGAGCTGGTGGGCACCTCCTCTTGTCCTCTGAGCTGGTGGGTACCTCCTCTTGTCCTCTGAGCTGGTGGTTACCTCCTCTTGTCCTCTGAGCGGGTGGACACTTCCTCTTGTCCTCTGAGCTGGTGGGCACCTCCTCTTTTCCTCTGAGCGGGTGGGAACCTCCTCTTGTCCTCTGAGCTGGTGGGCACCTCCTCTTTTCCTCTGAGCTGGTGGGCACCTCCTCTTGTCCTCTGAGCTGGTGGGTACCTCCTCTTGTCCTCTGAGCTGGTGGTTACCTCCTCTTGTCCTCTGAGCTGGTGGGCACCTCCTCTTGTCCTCTGAGCTGGTGGGCACCTCCTCTTGTCCTCTGAGCTGGTGGGCACCTCCTCTTGTCCTCTGAGCTGGTGGGCACCTCCTCTTGTCCTCTGAGCTGGTGGGCACCTCCTCTTGTCCTCTGAGCTGGTGGAAACCTCCTCTTGTCCTCTGAGCGGGTGGGCACCTCTTCTTGTCCTCTGAGCTGGTGGGCACCTCCTCTTGTCCTCTGAGCTGGTGGACACCTCCTTTTGTCCTCTGAGCTGGTGGGCACCTCCTCTTGTCCTCTGAGCTGGTGGACACCTCCTCTTTTCCTCTGAGCTGGTGGACACCTCCTCTTTTCCTCTGAGCTGGTGGACACCTCCTCTTGTCCTCTGAGCTGGTGGGCACCTCCTCTTGTCCTCTGAGCTGGTGGGCACCTCCTCTTGTCCTCTGAGCGGGTGGACACCTCCTCTTGTCCTCTGAGCTGGTGGGCACCTCCTCTTGTCCTCTGAGCTGGTGGGCACCTCGAGCTGGTGGGCAACTCCTCTTGTCCTCTGAGCTGGTGGGCACCTCCTCTTGTCCTCTGAGCTGGTGGGCACCTCCTCTTGTCCTCTGAGCTGGTGGGCACCTCCTCTTGTCCTCTGAACTGGTGGGCACCTCGAGCTGGTGGGCACCTCCTCTTGTCCTCTGAGCGGGTGGACACCTCCTCTTGTCCTCTGAGCTGGTGGACACCTCCTCTTGTCCTCTGAGCGGGTGGACACCTCCTCTTGTCCTCTGAGCGGGTGGACACCTCCTCTTGTCCTCTGAGCGGGTGGGCACCTCGAGCTGGTGGGCACCTCCTCTTGTCCTCTGAGCGGGTGGACACCTCCTCTTGTCCTCTGAGCTGGTGGGCACCTCCTCTTTTCCTCTGAGCGGGTGGGAACCTCCTCTTGTCCTCTGAGCTGGTGGGCACCTCCTCTTTTCCTCTGAGCTGGTGGGCACCTCCTCTTGTCCTCTGAGCTGGTGGGCACCTCCTCTTGTCCTCTGAGCTGGTGGTTACCTCCTCTTGTCCTCTGAGCTGGTGGGCACCTCCTCTTGTCCTCTGAGCTGGTGGGCACCTCCTCTTGTCCTCTGAGCTGGTGGGCACCTCCTTTTGTCCTCTGAGCTGGTGGGCACCTCCTCTTGTCCTCTGAGCTGGTGGACACCTCCTCTTGTCCTCTGAGCTGGTGGACACCTCCTTTTGTCCTCTGAGCTGGTGGGCACCTCCTCTTGTCCTCTGAGCTGGTGGACACCTCCTCTTTTCCTCTGAGCTGGTGGACACCTCCTCTTTTCCTCTGAGCTGGTGGACACCTCCTCTTTTCCTCTGAGCTGGTGGACACCTCCTCTTTTCCTCTGAGCTGGTGGACACCTCCTCTTGTCCTCTGAGCTGGTGGGCACCTCCTCTTGTCCTCTGAGCTGGTGGGCACCTCCTCTTGTCCTCTGAGCGGGTGGACACCTCCTCTTGTCCTCTGAGCTGGTGGGCACCTCCTCTTGTCCTCTGAGCTGGTGGGCACCTCGAGCTGGTGGGCAACTCCTCTTGTCCTCTGAGCTGGTGGGCACCTCCTCTTGTCCTCTGAGCTGGTGGGCACCTCCTCTTGTCCTCTGAGCTGGTGGGCACCTCCTCTTGTCCTCTGAACTGGTGGGCACCTCGAGCTGGTGGGCACCTCCTCTTGTCCTCTGAGCGGGTGGACACCTCCTCTTGTCCTCTGAGCTGGTGGACACCTCCTCTTGTCCTCTGAGCGGGTGGACACCTCCTCTTGTCCTCTGAGCGGGTGGACACCTCCTCTTGTCCTCTGAGCGGGTGGGCACCTCGAGCTGGTGGGCACCTCCTCTTGTCCTCTGAGCGGGTGGACACCTCCTCTTGTCCTCTGAGCTGGTGGGCACCTCCTCTTTTCCTCTGAGCGGGTGGGAACCTCCTCTTGTCCTCTGAGCTGGTGGGCACCTCCTCTTTTCCTCTGAGCTGGTGGGCACCTCCTCTTGTCCTCTGAGCTGGTGGGCACCTCCTCTTGTCCTCTGAGCTGGTGGTTACCTCCTCTTGTCCTCTGAGCTGGTGGGCACCTCCTCTTGTCCTCTGAGCTGGTGGTTACCTCCTCTTGTCCTCTGAGCTGGTGGGCACCTCCTCTTGTCCTCTGAGCTGGTGGGCACCTCCTCTTGTCCTCTGAGCTGGTGGGCACCTCCTCTTGTCCTCTGAGCTGGTGGGCACCTCCTCTTGTCCTCTGAGCTGGTGGACACCTCCTCTTGTCCTCTGAGCTGGTGGACACCTCCTTTTGTCCTCTGAGCTGGTGGGCACCTCCTCTTGTCCTCTGAGCTGGTGGACACCTCCTCTTTTCCTCTGAGCTGGTGGACACCTCCTCTTTTCCTCTGAGCTGGTGGACACCTCCTCTTTTCCTCTGAGCTGGTGGACACCTCCTCTTTTCCTCTGAGCTGGTGGGCACCTCCTCTTGTCCTCTGAGCGGGTGGACACCTCCTCTTGTCCTCTGAGCTGGTGGGCACCTCCTCTTTTCCTCTGAGCGGGTGGGAACCTCCTCTTGTCCTCTGAGCTGGTGGGCACCTCCTCTTTTCCTCTGAGCTGGTGGGCACCTCCTCTTGTCCTCTGAGCTGGTGGGTACCTCCTCTTGTCCTCTGAGCTGGTGGTTACCTCCTCTTGTCCTCTGAGCGGGTGGACACCTCCTCTTGTCCTCTGAGCTGGTGGGCACCTCCTCTTTTCCTCTGAGCGGGTGGGAACCTCCTCTTGTCCTCTGAGCTGGTGGACACCTCCTCTTTTCCTCTGAGCTGGTGGGCACCTCCTCTTGTCCTCTGAGCTGGTGGGTACCTCCTCTTGTCCTCTGAGCTGGTGGTTACCTCCTCTTGTCCTCTGAGCTGGTGGGTACCTCCTCTTGTCCTCTGAGCTGGTGGGCACCTCCTCTTGTCCTCTGAGCTGGTGGGCACCTCCTCTTGTCCTCTGAGCTGGTGGGCACCTCCTCTTGTCCTCTGAGCTGGTGGGCACCTCCTCTTGTCCTCTGAGCTGGTGGGCACCTCCTCTTGTCCTCTGAGCTGGTGGACACCTCCTTTTGTCCTCTGAGCTGGTGGGCACCTCCTCTTGTCCTCTGAGCTGGTGGACAGCTCCTCTTTTCCTCTGAGCTGGTGGACACCTCCTCTTTTCCTCTGAGCTGGTGGACACCTCCTCTTGTCCTCTGAGCTGGTGGGCACCTCCTCTTGTCCTCTGAGCTGGTGGGCACCTCCTCTTGTCCTCTGAGCTGGTGGGCACCTCCTCTTGTCCTCTGAGCTGGTGGGCACCTCCTCTTGTCCTCTGAGCTGGTGGGCACCTCCTCTTGTCCTCTGAGCGGGTGGACACCTCCTCTTGTCCTCTGAGCTGGTGGGCACCTCCTCTTGTCCTCTGAGCTGGTGGGCACCTCGAGCTGGTGGGTAACTCCTCTTGTCCTCTGAGCTGGTGGGCACCTCCTCTTGTCCTCTGAGCTGGTGGGCACCTCCTCTTGTCCTCTGAGCTGGTGGGCACCTCCTCTTGTCCTCTGAACTGGTGGGCACCTCGAGCTGGTGGGCACCTCCTCTTGTCCTCTGAGCGGGTGGACACCTCCTCTTGTCCTCTGAGCTGGTTGACACCTCCTCTTGTCCTCTGAGCGGGTGGACACCTCCTCTTGTCCTCTGAGCGGGTGGACACCTCCTCTTGTCCTCTGAGCGGGTGGGCACCTCGAGCTGGTGGGCACCTCCTCTTGTCCTCTGAGCGGGTGGACACCTCCTCTTGTCCTCTGAGCTGGTGGGCACCTCCTCTTTTCCTCTGAGCGGGTGGGAACCTCATCTTGTCCTCTGAGCTGGTGGGCACCTCCTCTTTTCCTCTGAGCTGGTGGGCACCTCCTCTTGTCCTCTGAGCTGGTGGGTACCTCCTCTTGTCCTCTGAGCTGGTGGTTACCTCCTCTTGTCCTCTGAGCGGGTGGACACCTCCTCTTGTCCTCTGAGCGGGTGGACACCTCCTCTTGTCCTCTGAGCGGGTGGGCACCTCGAGCTGGTGGGCACCTCCTCTTGTCCTCTGAGCGGGTGGACACCTCCTCTTGTCCTCTGAGCTGGTGGGCACCTCCTCTTTTCCTCTGAGCGGGTGGGAACCTCCTCTTGTCCTCTGAGCTGGTGGGCACCTCCTCTTTTCCTCTGAGCTGGTGGGCACCTCCTCTTGTCCTCTGAGCTGGTGGGCACCTCCTCTTGTCCTCTGAGCTGGTGGTTACCTCCTCTTGTCCTCTGAGCTGGTGGGCACCTCCTCTTGTCCTCTGAGCTGGTGGTTACCTCCTCTTGTCCTCTGAGCTGGTGGGCACCTCCTCTTGTCCTCTGAGCTGGTGGGCACCTCCTCTTGTCCTCTGAGCTGGTGGGCACCTCCTCTTGTCCTCTGAGCTGGTGGGCACCTCCTCTTGTCCTCTGAGCTGGTGGACACCTCCTCTTGTCCTCTGAGCTGGTGGACACCTCCTTTTGTCCTCTGAGCTGGTGGGCACCTCCTCTTGTCCTCTGAGCTGGTGGACACCTCCTCTTTTCCTCTGAGCTGGTGGACACCTCCTCTTTTCCTCTGAGCTGGTGGACACCTCCTCTTTTCCTCTGAGCTGGTGGACACCTCCTCTTTTCCTCTGAGCTGGTGGGCACCTCCTCTTGTCCTCTGAGCGGGTGGACACCTCCTCTTGTCCTCTGAGCTGGTGGGCACCTCCTCTTTTCCTCTGAGCGGGTGGGAACCTCCTCTTGTCCTCTGAGCGGGTGGACACCTCCTCTTGTCCTCTGAGCTGGTGGACACCTCCTCTTGTCCTCTGAGCGGGTGGACACCTCCTCTTGTCCTCTGAGCGGGTGGACACCTCCTCTTGTCCTCTGAGCGGGTGGGCACCTCGAGCTGGTGGGCACCTCCTCTTGTCCTCTGAGCGGGTGGACACCTCCTCTTGTCCTCTGAGCTGGTGGGCACCTCCTCTTTTCCTCTGAGCGGGTGGGAACCTCCTCTTGTCCTCTGAGCTGGTGGGCACCTCCTCTTTTCCTCTGAGCTGGTGGGCACCTCCTCTTGTCCTCTGAGCTGGTGGGTACCTCCTCTTGTCCTCTGAGCTGGTGGTTACCTCCTCTTGTCCTCTGAGCGGGTGGACACTTCCTCTTGTCCTCTGAGCTGGTGGGCACCTCCTCTTTTCCTCTGAGCGGGTGGGAACCTCCTCTTGTCCTCTGAGCTGGTGGGCACCTCCTCTTTTCCTCTGAGCTGGTGGGCACCTCCTCTTGTCCTCTGAGCTGGTGGGTACCTCCTCTTGTCCTCTGAGCTGGTGGTTACCTCCTCTTGTCCTCTGAGCTGGTGGGCACCTCCTCTTGTCCTCTGAGCTGGTGGGCACCTCCTCTTGTCCTCTGAGCTGGTGGGCACCTCCTCTTGTCCTCTGAGCTGGTGGACACCTCCTCTTGTCCTCTGAGCTGGTGGACACCTCCTTTTGTCCTCTGAGCTGGTGGGCACCTCCTCTTGTCCTCTGAGCTGGTGGACACCTCCTCTTTTCCTCTGAGCTGGTGGACACCTCCTCTTTTCCTCTGAGCTGGTGAACACCTCCTCTTTTCCTCTGAGCTGGTGGACACCTCCTCTTTTCCTCTGAGCTGGTGGACACCTCCTCTTGTCCTCTGAGCTGGTGGGCACCTCCTCTTGTCCTCTGAGCTGGTGGGCACCTCCTCTTGTCCTCTGAGCGGGTGGACACCTCCTCTTGTCCTCTGAGCTGGTGGGCACCTCCTCTTGTCCTCTGAGCTGGTGGGCACCTCGAGCTGGTGGGCAACTCCTCTTGTCCTCTGAGCTGGTGGGCACCTCCTCTTGTCCTCTGAGCTGGTGGGCACCTCCTCTTGTCCTCTGAGCTGGTGGGCACCTCCTCTTGTCCTCTGAACTGGTGGGCACCTCGAGCTGGTGGGCACCTCCTCTTGTCCTCTGAGCGGGTGGACACCTCCTCTTGTCCTCTGAGCTGGTGGACACCTCCTCTTGTCCTCTGAGCGGGTGGACACCTCCTCTTGTCCTCTGAGCGGGTGGACACCTCCTCTTGTCCTCTGAGCGGGTGGGCACCTCGAGCTGGTGGGCACCTCCTCTTGTCCTCTGAGCGGGTGGACACCTCCTCTTGTCCTCTGAGCTGGTGGGCACCTCCTCTTTTCCTCTGAGCGGGTGGGAACCTCCTCTTGTCCTCTGAGCTGGTGGGCACCTCCTCTTTTCCTCTGAGCTGGTGGGCACCTCCTCTTGTCCTCTGAGCTGGTGGGCACCTCCTCTTGTCCTCTGAGCTGGTGGTTACCTCCTCTTGTCCTCTGAGCTGGTGGGCACCTCCTCTTGTCCTCTGAGCTGGTGGTTACCTCCTCTTGTCCTCTGAGCTGGTGGGCACCTCCTCTTGTCCTCTGAGCTGGTGGGCACCTCCTCTTGTCCTCTGAGCTGGTGGGCACCTCCTCTTGTCCTCTGAGCTGGTGGGCACCTCCTCTTGTCCTCTGAGCTGGTGGACACCTCCTCTTGTCCTCTGAGCTGGTGGACACCTCCTTTTGTCCTCTGAGCTGGTGGGCACCTCCTCTTGTCCTCTGAGCTGGTGGACACCTCCTCTTTTCCTCTGAGCTGGTGGACACCTCCTCTTTTCCTCTGAGCTGGTGGACACCTCCTCTTTTCCTCTGAGCTGGTGGACACCTCCTCTTGTCCTCTGAGCTGGTGGGCACCTCCTCTTGTCCTCTGAGCTGGTGGGCACCTCCTCTTGTCCTCTGAGCGGGTGGACACCTCCTCTTGTCCTCTGAGCTGGTGGGCACCTCCTCTTGTCCTCTGAGCTGGTGGGCACCTCGAGCTGGTGGGCAACTCCTCTTGTCCTCTGAGCTGGTGGGCACCTCCTCTTGTCCTCTGAGCTGGTGGGCACCTCCTCTTGTCCTCTGAGCTGGTGGGCACCTCCTCTTGTCCTCTGAACTGGTGGGCACCTCGAGCTGGTGGGCACCTCCTCTTGTCCTCTGAGCGGGTGGACACCTCCTCTTGTCCTCTGAGCTGGTGGACACCTCCTCTTGTCCTCTGAGCGGGTGGACACCTCCTCTTGTCCTCTGAGCGGGTGGACACCTCCTCTTGTCCTCTGAGCGGGTGGGCACCTCGAGCTGGTGGGCACCTCCTCTTGTCCTCTGAGCGGGTGGACACCTCCTCTTGTCCTCTGAGCTGGTGGGCACCTCCTCTTTTCCTCTGAGCGGGTGGGAACCTCCTCTTGTCCTCTGAGCTGGTGGGCACCTCCTCTTTTCCTCTGAGCTGGTGGGCACCTCCTCTTGTCCTCTGAGCTGGTGGGCACCTCCTCTTGTCCTCTGAGCTGGTGGTTACCTCCTCTTGTCCTCTGAGCTGGTGGGCACCTCCTCTTGTCCTCTGAGCTGGTGGTTACCTCCTCTTGTCCTCTGAGCTGGTGGGCACCTCCTCTTGTCCTCTGAGCTGGTGGGCACCTCCTCTTGTCCTCTGAGCTGGTGGGCACCTCCTCTTGTCCTCTGAGCTGGTGGACACCTCCTCTTGTCCTCTGAGCGGGTGGACACCTCCTCTTGTCCTCTGAGCGGGTGGGCACCTCGAGCTGGTGGGCACCTCCTCTTGTCCTCTGAGCGGGTGGACACCTCCTCTTGTCCTCTGAGCTGGTGGGCACCTCCTCTTTTCCTCTGAGCGGGTGGGAACCTCCTCTTGTCCTCTGAGCTGGTGGGCACCTCCTCTTTTCCTCTGAGCTGGTGGGCACCTCCTCTTGTCCTCTGAGCTGGTGGGCACCTCCTCTTGTCCTCTGAGCTGGTGGTTACCTCCTCTTGTCCTCTGAGCTGGTGGGCACCTCCTCTTGTCCTCTGAGCTGGTGGTTACCTCCTCTTGTCCTCTGAGCTGGTGGGCACCTCCTCTTGTCCTCTGAGCTGGTGGGCACCTCCTCTTGTCCTCTGAGCTGGTGGGCACCTCCTCTTGTCCTCTGAGCTGGTGGGCACCTCCTCTTGTCCTCTGAGCTGGTGGACACCTCCTCTTGTCCTCTGAGCTGGTGGACACCTCCTTTTGTCCTCTGAGCTGGTGGGCACCTCCTCTTGTCCTCTGAGCTGGTGGACACCTCCTCTTTTCCTCTGAGCTGGTGGACACCTCCTCTTTTCCTCTGAGCTGGTGGACACCTCCTCTTTTCCTCTGAGCTGGTGGACACCTCCTCTTTTCCTCTGAGCTGGTGGGCACCACCAAAGTACATTCAAAAGTAAATTCAAAAGTACATTCCAAAAGTACATTCCGGAAGTACATTCAGAAGTACGTCCAGAAGTTCGTTCCGAAGTACATTCTAAAGTGCATTCTAAAGTACATTCTAAAGTACATTCAAAAGTACGTTCTAAAGTACATTCCAAAAGTACATTCCAAAAGTACATTCCAAAAGTACATTCAAAAGTACGTTCTAAAGTACATTCCAAAAGTACATTCCAAAAGTACATTCCAAAAGTACATTCAAAAGTACATTCAAAAGTACGTTCTAAAGTACATTCCAAAAGTACATTCTAAAGTACATTCCAAAAGTACATTCCGGAAGTACATTCAGAAGTACATCCAAAAGTACATTCCAAAAGTACATTCTAAAGTACATTCCGAAGTATATTCAGAAGTACATTCAAAAGTACATTCCAAAAGTACATTCTAAAGTACATTCCAAAAGTACATTCCAAAAGTACATTCAAAAGTACATTCAGAAGTACATTCTAAAGTACATTCCAAAAGTACATTCTAAAGTACATTCCAAAAGTACATCCAAAAGTACATCCAAAAGTACATTCAAAAGTACATTCAGAAGTACATTCTAAAGTACGTCCAAAAGTACGTCCAAAAGTACATTCCAAAGTACATTCTAAAGTACATTCCAAAGTACATTCAGAAGTACATTCAAAAGTACATTCAAAAGTACATTCAAAAGTACGTTCTAAAGTACGTTCTAAAGTACATTCCAAAAGTACATTCCAAAAGTACATTCCAAAAGTACATTCCAAAAGTACATTCCGGAAGTACATTCAGAAGTACGTTCAAAAGTACCTTCAGAAGTACGTTCCGAAGTACATTCCGAAGTATATTCAGAAGTACATTCAAAAGTACATTCAAAAGTACATTCAAAAGTACATTCAAAAGTACATTCTAAAGTACATTCTAAAGTACATTCCAAAAGTACATTCTAAAGTACATTCCAAAAGTACATTCCAAAAGTACATTCCAGAAGTACATTCAAAAGTACATTCAAAAGTACATTCAGAAGTACGTCCAAAAGTACGTCCAAAAGTACATCCAAAAGTACATCCAAAAGTACATTCCAAAAGTACATTCCAAAGTACATTCAAAAGTACATTCAAAAGTACATTCCAAAGTACATTCCAAAAGTACGTCCAAAAGTACATCCAAAAGTACATCCAAAAGTACATCCAAAAGTACATTCCAAAGTACATTCTAAAGTACATTCAAAAGTACATTCCAAAGTACATTCCAAAGTACATTCTTTAGGTTTATGACGTGATGAAGCACATGTGTGTGAGCGGTTTATGACGTGATGAAGCACATGTGTGAGCGGTTTATGACGTGATGAAGCACATGTGTGTGAGCGGTTTATGACGTGATGAAGCACATGTGTGTGAGCGGTTTATGACGTGATGAAGCACATGTGTGTGAGCGGTTTATGACATGATGAAGCACATGTGTGTGAGCGGTTTATGACATGATGAAGCACATGTGTGTGAGCGGTTTAGTCCCAGGAGACGTTTCACCTCTAACTGCAGATGTCCTCGTCTCCTGCAGCGTCCCTGTGGGACAAAGACAGATAAAGGCTCTTTTCCTTCAGGGATCCAGAAGCGTTACGAGTGTGCAAACTTCGGGCAGCAGGGCATCAGTGTGGGCTGTTCAGACACGTACCGCCACGACATCGACTGTCAGTGGATCGACATCACTGACCTTCCACCTGGAGACTACGTGTTCCAGGTGAGTGTCCCGTGTCCAGAGGACGTCCAGAGGATGTTTATGGGAGGTTTTGTGCTTTCAGATCGTGATAAATCCACACTTTGAAGTGGCCGAGTCCGATTACTCCAACAACGTGATGAAGTGTAAAGCTCGATACGACGGACACCGGATGTGGACGTACAACTGCCACATCGGTACAACGTCCTTTCACCAAGTGTAAAGCTGCACAAAACTGCAAAAGAAGCAACACTAGTACAATCATATAAATATGTTCAACCCCCAGATTTATATTTAACTAAAAGAGAAGAATCAGAAAAGGTTTATTTCCATCGTCAACGAACAGAATCCACAAACATAAGAACTTTAAACAATGAACAATGAATAAGTCAAAAGAGAAACAATTTAAGTCCGTCAAGGGATGAAAATATTATAAATATATATGAAAAAAGATTAAAAAAAAATACTAATCAAAATAAAAAATAGGCTTAATATGTTCACATGTCATGGTGATGAGGGTGGTGTCGTCATGGTGATGAGGGTGGTGTCGTCATGGTGATGAGGGAGGTGTCGTCATGGTGATGAGGGAGGTGTCGTCATGGTGATTAGGGAGGTGTCGTCATGGTGATGAGGGTGGTGTCGTCATGGTGATGAGGGAGGTGTCGTCATGGTGATGAGGGAGGTGTCGTCATGGTGATGAGGGTGGTGTCGTCATGGTGATGAGGGAGGTGTCGTCGTGGTGATGAGGGAGGTGTCGTCGTGGTGATGAGGGTGGTGTCGTCGTGGTGATGAGGGTGGTGTCGTCGTGGTGATGAGGGTGGTGTCGTCGTGGTGATGAAGGAGGTGTCGTCGTGGTGATGAAGGAGGTGTCGTCGTGGTGATGAGGGTGGTGTCGTCATGGTGATGAGGGAGGTGTCGTCTTGGTGATGAGGGTGTGTCGTCGTGGTGATGAAGGTGATGTCGTCGTGGTGATGAAGGTGATGTCGTCGTGGTGATGAGGGTGGTGTCATGGTGATGAGGGTGGTGTCGTCATGGTGATGAGGGAGGTGTCGTCATGGTGATGAGGGTGGTGTCGTCATGGTGATGAGGGTGGTGTGGTCATGGTGATGAGGGTGGTGTCGTCATGGTGATGAGGGTGGTGTCGTCATGGTGATGAGGGTGGTGTCGTCATGGTGATGAGGGAGGTGTCGTCATGGTGATGAGGGAGGTGTCGTCATGGTGATGAGGGAGGTGTCGTCATGGTGATGAGGGTGGTGTCGTCATGGTGATGAGGGAGGTGTCGTCATGGTGATGAGGGAGGTGTCGTCATGGTGATGAGGGAGGTGTCGTCATGGTGATGAGGGAGGTGTCGTCATGGTGATGAGGGAGGTGTCGTCATGGTGATGAGGGTGGTGTCGTCATGGTGATGAGGGAGGTGTCGTCATGGTGATGAGGGAGGTGTCGTCATGGTGATGAGGGTGGTGTCGTCATGGTGATGAGGGAGGTGTCGTCATGGTGATGAGGGAGGTGTCGTCATGGTGATGAGGGAGGTGTCGTCTTGGTGATGAGGGAGGTGTCGTCATGGTGATGAGGGTGGTGTCGTCATGGTGATGAGGGAGGTGTCGTCATGGTGATGAGGGAGGTGTCGTCATGGTGATTAGGGAGGTGTCGTCATGGTGATGAGGGTGGTGTCGTCATGGTGATGAGGGAGGTGTCGTCATGGTGATGAGGGAGGTGTCGTCATGGTGATGAGGGAGGTGTCGTCATGGTGATGAGGGAGGTGTCGTCATGGTGATGAGGGTGGTGTCGTCATGGTGATGAGGGTGGTGTCGTCATGGTGATGAGGGAGGTGTCGTCATGGTGATGAGGGAGGTGTCGTCATGGTGATGAGGGAGGTGTCGTCATGGTGATGAGGGAGGTGTCGTCATGGTGATTAGGGAGGTGTCGTCATGGTGATGAGGGTGGTGTCGTCATGGTGATGAGGGAGGTGTCGTCATGGTGATGAGGGAGGTGTCGTCATGGTGATGAGGGAGGTGTCGTCATGGTGATGAGGGAGGTGTCGTCATGGTGATGAGGGTGGTGTCGTCATGGTGATGAGGGAGGTGTCGTCATGGTGATGAGGGAGGTGTCGTCATGGTGATTAGGGAGGTGTCGTCATGGTGATGAGGGTGGTGTCGTCATGGTGATGAGGGAGGTGTCGTCATGGTGATGAGGGAGGTGTCGTCATGGTGATGAGGGAGGTGTCGTCATGGTGATGAGGGAGGTGTCGTCATGGTGATGAGGGTGGTGTCGTCATGGTGATGAGGGAGGTGTCGTCATGGTGATGAGGGAGGTGTCGTCATGGTGATTAGGGAGGTGTCGTCATGGTGATGAGGGTGGTGTCGTCATGGTGATGAGGGAGGTGTCGTCATGGTGATGAGGGAGGTGTCGTCATGGTGATGAGGGAGGTGTCGTCATGGTGATGAGGGAGGTGTCGTCATGGTGATGAGGGAGGTGTCGTCATGGTGATGAGGGAGGTGTCATGGTGATGAGGGTGGTGTCGTCATGGTGATGAGGGAGGTGTCGTCATGGTGATGAGGGAGGTGTCGTCATGGTGATGAGGGTGGTGTCGTCATGGTGATGAGGGAGGTGTCGTCATGGTGATGAGGGTGGTGTCGTCATGGTGATGAGGGAGGTGTCGTCATGGTGATGAGGGTGGTGTCGTCTTGGTGATGAGGGAGGTGTCGTCATGGTGATGAGGGAGGTGTCGTCATGGTGATTAGGGAGGTGTCGTCATGGTGATGAGGGTGGTGTCGTCTTGGTGATGAGGGAGGTGTCGTCATGGTGATGAGGGAGGTGTCGTCATGGTGATGAGGGTGGTGTCGTCATGGTGATGAGGGTGATGTCGTCATGGTGATGAGGGAGGTGTCGTCATGGTGATGAGGGTGGTGTCGTCATGGTGATGAGGGTGGTGTCGTCATGGTGATGAGGGTGGTGTCGTCATGGTGATGAGGGAGGTGTCGTCATGGTGATGAGGGTGGTGTCGTCATGGTGATGAGGGTGGTGTCGTCATGGTGATGAGGGTGGTGTCGTCATGGTGATGAGGGAGGTGTCGTCATGGTGATGAGGGAGGTGTCATGGTGATGAGGGTGGTGTCGTCATGGTGATGAGGGAGGTGTCGTCATGGTGATGAGGGAGGTGTCGTCATGGTGATGAGGGAGGTGTCGTCATGGTGATGAGGGAGGTGTCGTCATGGTGATGAGGGAGGTGTCGTCATGGTGATGAGGGAGGTGTCGTCATGGTGATGAGGGTGCTGTCGTCATGGTGATGAGGGAGGTGTCGTCATGGTGATGAGGGAGGTGTCGTCATGGTGATGAGGGAGGTGTCGTCGTGGTGATGAGGGAGGTGTCGTCGTGGTGATGAGGGTGGTGTCGTCATGGTGATGAGGGTGGTGTAGTCATGGTGATGAGGGAGGTGTCATCGTGGTGATGAGGGTGGTGTCATCGTGGTGATGAAGGTGGTGTCGTCATGGTGATGAGGGAGGTGTCGTCATGGTGATGAGGGTGATGTCGTCATGGTGATGAGGGTGATGTCGTCATGGTGATGAGGGTGGTGTCGTCGTGGTGATGAGGGTGGTGTCGTCATGGTGATGAGGGTGGTGTAGTCATGTGATGAGGGAGGTGTCATCGTGGTGATGAGGGTGGTGTCATCGTGGTGATGAAGGTGGTGTCGTCATGGTGATGAGGGAGGTGTCGTCATGGTGATGAGGGAGGTGTCGTCATGGTGATGAGGGTGGTGTCATGGTGATGAGGGAGGTGTCGTCATGGTGATGAGGGAGGTGTCGTCATGGTGATGAGGGAGGTGTCGTCATGGTGATGAGGGAGGTGTCGTCATGGTGATGAGGGAGGTGTCGTCATGGTGATGAGGGAGGTGTCGTCATGGTGATGAGGGTGCTGTCGTCATGGTGATGAGGGAGGTGTCGTCATGGTGATGAGGGAGGTGTCGTCATGGTGATGAGGGAGGTGTCGTCGTGGTGATGAGGGAGGTGTCGTCGTGGTGATGAGGGTGGTGTCGTCATGGTGATGAGGGAGGTGTCGTCATGGTGATGAGGGTGGTGTCGTCATGGTGATGAGGGAGGTGTCGTCATGGTGATGAGGGAGGTGTCGTCATGGTGATGAGGGAGGTGTCGTCATGGTGATGAGGGAGGTGTCGTCATGGTGATGAGGGAGGTGTCGTCATGGTGATGAGGGTCCTGTCGTCATGGTGATGAGGGAGGTGTCGTCATGGTGATGAGGGTGGTGTCGTCGTGGTGATGAGGGAGGTGTCGTCGTGGTGATGAGGGAGGTGTCGTCATGGTGATGAGGGAGGTGTCGTCGTGGTGATGAGGGTGGTGTCGTCGTGGTGATGAGGGAGGTGTCGTCGTGGTGATGAGGGTGTGTCGTCATGGTGATGAGGGAGGTGTCGTCATGGTGATGAGGGAGGTGTCGTCATGGTGATGAGGGAGGTGTCGTCGTGGTGATGAGGGTGTGTCGTCATGGTGATGAGGGAGGTGTCGTCATGGTGATGAGGGTGGTGTCATCGTGGTGATGAAGGTGGTGTCGTCGTCTTGGTGATGAGGGTGGTGTCGTCATGGTGATGAGGGTGGTGTCGTCATGGTGATGAGGGTGGTGTTGTCATGGTGATGAGGGAGGTGTCGTCATGGTGATGAGGGAGGTGTCGTCATGGTGATGAGGGAGGTGTCGTCATGGTGATGAGGGTGGTGTCGTCGTGGTGATGAGGGAGGTGTCGTCGTGGTGATGAGGGAGGTGTCGTCGTGGTGATGAGGGAGGTGTCGTCGTGGTGATGAGGGTGGTGTCGTCGTGGTGATGAGGGTGGTGTCGTCGTGGTGATGAGGGTGTGTCGTCGTGGTGATGAGGGAGGTGTCGTCGTGGTGATGAGGGTGGTGTCATCGTGGTGATGAAGGTGGTGTCGTCATGGTGATGAGGGTGGTGTCGTCATGGTGATGAGGGTGGTGTCGTCGTGGTGATGAGGGAGGTGTCGTCGTGGTGATGAGGGTGGTGTCGTCATGGTGATGAGGGAGGTGTCATCGTGGTGATGAGGGAGGTGTCGTCGTGGTGATGAGGGTGTGTCGTCGTGGTGATGAAGGTGATGTCGTCGTGGTGATGAGGGTGTGTCGTCGTGGTGATGAAGGTGATGTCGTCGTGGTGATGAGGGAGGTGTCGTCGTGGTGATGAGGGTGGTGTCGTCGTGGTGATGAGGGTGTGTCGTCGTGGTGATGAAGGTGATGTCGTCGTGGTGATGAGGGTGGTGTCGTCATTGTGATGAGGGTGGTGTCATGGTGATGAGGGTGGTGTCGTCATGGTGATGAGGGAGGTGTCGTCATGGTGATGAGGGTGGTGTCGTCATGGTGATGAGGGTGGTGTCGTCTTGGTGATGAGGGTGGTGTCGTCATGGTGATGAGGGTGGTGTCGTCATGGTGATGAGGGAGGTGTCGTCTTGGTGATGAGGGTGGTGTCGTCATGGTGATGAGGGTGGTGTCGTCATGGTGATGAGGGAGGTGTCGTCTTGGTGATGAGGGTGGTGTCGTCATGGTGATGTGGGTGGTGTCATGGTGATGAGGGTGGTGTCGTCGTGGTGATGAGGGTGGTGTCGTCGTGGTGATGAGGGAGGTGTCGTCGTGGTGATGAGGGTGGTGTCGTCGTGGTGATGAGGGTGGTGTCGTCTTGGTGATGAGGGTGGTGTCGTCATGGTGATGAGGGTGGTGTCGTCATGGTGATGAGGGAGGTGTCGTCATGGTGATGAGGGTGGTGTCGTCATGGTGATGAGGGAGGTGTCGTCATGGTGATGAGGGTGGTGTCGTCATGGTGATGAGGGAGGTGTCGTCATGGTGATGAGGGAGGTGTCGTCATGGTGATGAGGGTGGTGTCGTCATGGTGATGAGGGAGGTGTCGTCATGGTGATGAGGGAGGTGTCGTCATGGTGATGAGGGTGGTGTCGTCATGGTGATGAGGGAGGTGTCGTCATGGTGATGAGGGTGGTGTCGTCGTGGTGATGAGGGTGTGTCGTCGTGGTGATGAGGGAGGTGTCGTCATGGTGATGAGGGAGGTGTCGTCATGGTGATGAGGGTGGTGTCGTCATGGTGATGAGGGAGGTGTCGTCGTGGTGATGAGGGTGGTGTCGTCGTGGTGATGAGGGTGTGTCGTCATGGTGATGAGGGAGGTGTCGTCATGGTGATGAGGGAGGTGTCGTCATGGTGATGAGGGTGGTGTCATCGTGGTGATGAAGGTGGTGTCGTCGTCTTGGTGATGAGGGTGGTGTCGTCATGGTGATGAGGGTGGTGTCGTCATGGTGATGAGGGAGGTGTCGTCATGGTGATGAGGGAGGTGTCGTCATGGTGATGAGGGTGGTGTCGTCATGGTGATGAGGGAGGTGTCATCATGGTGATGAGGGTGGTGTAGTCATGGTGATGAGGGAGGTGTCGTCATGGTGATGAGGGTGGTGTCGTCATGGTGATGAGGGTGGTGTCGTCGTGGTGATGAGGGTGGTGTCGTCGTGGTGATGAGGGTGGTGTCATGGTGATGAGGGAGGTGTCGTCGTGGTGATGAAGGTGGTGTCATCGTGGTGATGAGGATGGTGTCGTCTTGGTGATGAGGGTGGTGTCGTCATGGTGATGAGGGTGGTGTCGTCATGGTGATGAGGGAGGTGTCGTCATGGTGATGAGGGTGGTGTCGACATGGTGATGAGGGTGGTGTCATGGTGATGAGGGTGGTGTCGTCATGGTGATGAGGGAGGTGTCGTCATGGTGATGAGGGTGGTGTCGTCTTGGTGATGAGGGTGGTGTCGTCTTGGTGATGAGGGTGGTGTCGTCATGGTGATGTGGGTGGTGTCATGGTGATGAGGGTGGTGTCGTCATGGTGATGAGGGAGGTGTCGTCATGGTGATGAGGGTGGTGTCGTTTTGGTGATGAGGGTGGTGTCGTCATGGTGATGAGGGTGGTGTCGTCATGGTGATGAGGGAGGTGTCGTCATGGTGATGAGGGTGGTGTCGTCATGGTGATGAGGGTGGTGTCGTCTTGGTGATGAGGGTGGTGTCGTCATGGTGATGAGGGTGGTGTCGTCATGGTGATGAGGGAGGTGTCGTCTTGGTGATGAGGGTGGTGTCGTCATGGTGATGAGGGTGGTGTCGTCATGGTGATGAGGGAGGTGTCGTCATGGTGATGAGGGTGGTGTCGTCTTGGTGATGAGGGTGGTGTCGTCTTGGTGATGAGGGTGGTGTCGTCATGGTGATGTGGGTGGTGTCATGGTGATGAGGGTGGTGTCGTCATGGTGATGAGGGTGGTGTCGTCGTGGTGATGAGGGAGGTGTCGTCGTGGTGATGAGGGTGGTGTCGTCGTGGTGATGAGGGTGGTGTCGTCTTGGTGATGAGGGTGGTGTCGTCATGGTGATGAGGATGGTGTCGTCATGGTGATGAGGGAGGTGTCGTCATGGTGATGAGGGAGGTGTCGTCATGGTGATGAGGGTGGTGTCGTCATGGTGATGAGGGTGGTGTCATGGTGATGAGGGTGGTGTCGTCATGGTGATGAGGGTGGTGTCGTCATGGTGATGAGGGAGGTGTCGTCATGGTGATGAGGGTGGTGTCGTCTTGGTGATGAGGGTGGTGTCGTCTTGGTGATGAGGGTGGTGTCGTCATGGTGATGAGGGAGGTGTCGTCATGGTGATGAGGGTGGTGTCGTCATGGTGATGAGGGAGGTGTCGTCATGGTGATGTCGTCATGGTGATGAGGGAGGTGTCGTCGTGGTGATGAGGGTGGTGTCGTCATGGTGATGAGGGAGGTGTCGTCATGGTGATGAGGGTGGTGTCGTCATGGTGATGAGGGTGGTGTCATGGTGATGAGGGTGGTGTCGTCATGGTGATGAGGGTGGTGTCGTCATGGTGATGAGGGAGGTGTCGTCTTGGTGATGAGGGTGGTGTCGTCATGGTGATGAGGGTGGTGTCGTCATGGTGATGAGGGTGGTGTCGTCATGGTGATGAGGGAGGTGTCGTCTTGGTGATGAGGGTGGTGTCGTCATGGTGATGAGGTTGGTGTCGTCATGGTGATGAGGGAGGTGTCGTCATGGTGATGAGGGTGGTGTCGTCTTGGTGATGAGGGAGGTGTCGTCGTGGTGATGAGGGTGGTGTCGTCGTGGTGATGAGGGTGTGTCGTCATGGTGATGAGGGAGGTGTCGTCATGGTGATGAGGGTGGTGTCGTCGTGGTGATGAAGGTGGTGTCGTCGTCTTGGTGATGAGGGTGGTGTCGTCATGGTGATGAGGGTGGTGTCGTCATGGTGATGAGGGAGGTGTCGTCATGGTGATGAGGGAGGTGTCGTCATGGTGATGAGGGTGGTGTCGTCATGGTGATGAGGGAGGTGTCGTCATGGTGATGAGGGTGGTGTAGTCATGGTGATGAGGGAGGTGTCGTCATGGTGATGAGGTGGTGTCGTCATGGTGATGAGGGTGGTGTCGTCGTGGTGATGAGGGTGGTGTCGTCGTGGTGATGAGGGTGGTGTCATGGTGATGAGGGAGGTGTCGTCGTGGTGATGAAGGTGGTGTCATCGTGGTGATGAGGATGGTGTCGTCTTGGTGATGAGGGTGGTGTCGTCATGGTGATGAGGGTGGTGTCGTCATGGTGATGAGGGAGGTGTCGTCATGGTGATGAGGGTGGTGTCGACATGGTGATGAGGGTGGTGTCATGGTGATGAGGGTGGTGTCGTCATGGTGATGAGGGAGGTGTCGTCATGGTGATGAGGGTGGTGTCGTTTTGGTGATGAGGGTGGTGTCGTCTTGGTGATGAGGGTGGTGTCGTCATGGTGATGTGGGTGGTGTCATGGTGATGAGGGTGGTGTCGTCATGGTGATGAGGGAGGTGTCGTCATGGTGATGAGGGTGGTGTCGTTTTGGTGATGAGGGTGGTGTCGTCTTGGTGATGAGGGTGGTGTCGTCATGGTGATGTGGGTGGTGTCATGGTGATGAGGGTGGTGTCGTCATGGTGATGAGGGAGGTGTCGTCATGGTGATGAGGGTGGTGTCGTCATGGTGATGAGGGTGGTGTCGTCTTGGTGATGAGGGTGGTGTCGTCATGGTGATGAGGGTGGTGTCGTCATGGTGATGAGGGAGGTGTCGTCTTGGTGATGAGGGTGGTGTCGTCATGGTGATGAGGGTGGTGTCGTCATGGTGATGAGGGAGGTGTCGTCATGGTGATGAGGGTGGTGTCGTCTTGGTGATGAGGGTGGTGTCGTCTTGGTGATGAGGGTGGTGTCGTCTTGGTGATGAGGGTGGTGTCGTCATGGTGATGAGGGTGGTGTCGTCGTGGTGATGAGGGAGGTGTCGTCGTGGTGATGAGGGTGGTGTCGTCGTGGTGATGAGGGTGGTGTCGTGGTGATGAGGGTGGTGTCGTCATGGTGATGAGGGAGGTGTCGTCATGGTGATGAGGGAGGTGTCGTCATGGTGATGAGGGTGGTGTCGTCATGGTGATGAGGGAGGTGTCGTCATGGTGATGAGGGAGGTGTCGTCTTTGTGATGAGGGTGGTGTCGTCATGGTGATGAGGGTGGTGTCGTCATGGTGATGAGGGAGGTGTCGTCATGGTGATGAGGGTGGTGTCGTCTTGGTGATGAGGGTGGTGTCGTCTTGGTGATGAGGGTGGTGTCGTCATGGTGATGTGGGTGGTGTCATGGTGATGAGGGTGGTGTCGTCGTGGTGATGAGGGTGGTGTCGTCGTGGTGATGAGGGAGGTGTCGTCGTGGTGATGAGGGTGGTGTCGTCGTGGTGATGAGGGTGGTGTCGTCTTGGTGATGAGGGTGGTGTCGTCATGGTGATGAGGGTGGTGTCGTCATGGTGATGAGGGAGGTGTCGTCATGGTGATGAGGGTGGTGTCGTCATGGTGATGAGGGAGGTGTCGTCATGGTGATGAGGGTGGTGTCGTCATGGTGATGAGGGAGGTGTCGTCATGGTGATGAGGGAGGTGTCGTCATGGTGATGAGGGTGGTGTCGTCATGGTGATGAGGGAGGTGTCGTCATGGTGATGAGGGAGGTGTCGTCATGGTGATGAGGGTGGTGTCGTCGTGGTGATGAGGGAGGTGTCGTCGTGGTGATGAGGGTGGTGTCGTCGTGGTGATGAGGGTGTGTCGTCATGGTGATGAGGGAGGTGTCGTCATGGTGATGAGGGTGGTGTCATCGTGGTGATGAGGGTGGTGTCGTCATGGTGATGTGGGTGGTGTCATGGTGATGAGGGTGGTGTCGTCATGGTGATGAGGGAGGTGTCGTCATGGTGATGAGGGTGGTGTCGTTTTGGTGATGAGGGTGGTGTCGTCTTGGTGATGAGGGTGGTGTCGTCATGGTGATGTGGGTGGTGTCATGGTGATGAGGGTGGTGTCGTCATGGTGATGAGGGTGGTGTCGTCATGGTGATGAGGGTGGTGTCGTCATGGTGATGAGGGTGGTGTCGTCTTGGTGATGAGGGTGGTGTCGTCATGGTGATGAGGGTGGTGTCGTCATGGTGATGAGGGAGGTGTCGTCTTGGTGATGAGGGTGGTGTCGTCATGGTGATGAGGGAGGTGTCGTCATGGTGATGAGGGAGGTGTCGTCATGGTGATGAGGGTGGTGTCGTCATGGTGATGAGGGAGGTGTCGTCTTGGTGATGAGGGTGGTGTCGTCATGGTGATGTGGGTGGTGTCATGGTGATGAGGGTGGTGTCGTCGTGGTGATGAGGGAGGTGTCGTCGTGGTGATGAGGGTGGTGTCGTCGTGGTGATGAGGGTGGTGTCGTCTTGGTGATGAGGGTGGTGTCGTCATGGTGATGAGGGTGGTGTCGTCATGGTGATGAGGGAGGTGTCGTCATGGTGATGAGGGTGGTGTCGTCATGGTGATGAGGGAGGTGTCGTCATGGTGATGAGGGTGGTGTCGTCATGGTGATGAGGGTGGTGTCATGGTGATGAGGGTGGTGTCGTCATGGTGATGAGGGAGGTGTCGTCATGGTGATGAGGGTGGTGTCATGGTGATGAGGGTGGTGTCGTCATGGTGATGAAGGAGGTGTCGTCATGGTGATGAGGGTGGTGTCGTCATGGTGATGAGGGTGGTGTCGTCTTGGTGATGAGGGTGGTGTCGTCGTGGTGATGTGGGTGGTGTCGTCGTGGTGATGAGGGAGGTGTCGTCGTGGTGATGAGGGAGGTGTCGTCGTGGTGATGAGGGAGGTGTCGTCGTGGTGATGAGGGTGGTGTCGTCGTGGTGATGAGGGAGGTGTCGTCGTGGTGGTGAGGGTGGTGTCGTCTTGGTGGTGAGGGTGGTGTCGTCATGGTGATGAGGGTGGTGTCGTCATGGTGATGAGGGTGGTGTCGTCATGGTGATGAGGGAGGTGTCGTCATGGTGATGAGGGAGGTGTCGTCATGGTGATGAGGGTGGTGTCGTCATGGTGATGAGGGTGGTGTCATGGTGATGAGGGTGGTGTCGTCATGGTGATGAGGGAGGTGTCGTCATGGTGATGAGGGTGGTGTCGTCTTGGTGATGAGGGAGGTGTCGTCATGGTGATGAGGGTGGTGTCGTCATGGTGATGAGGGTGGTGTCGTCTTGGTGATGAGGGAGGTGTCGTCATGGTGATGAGGGTGGTGTCGTCATTGTGATGTG
>NW_027315901.1:480000-515000 GCF_026437365.1 Eucyclogobius newberryi
CCCTCACGACGCCGACGCCCGACAGAGCAAGAGGAGGAGGAGCTAACATGTGATGGACCCTCACGACGCCGACGCCCGACAACGCAAGAGGAGGAGGAGCTAACATGTGATGGACCCTCACGACGCCGACGCCCGACAACGCAAGAGGAGGAGGAGCTAACATGTGATGGACCCTCACGACGCCGACGCCCGACAACGCAAGAGGAGGAGGAGCTAACATGTGATGGACCCTCACGACGCCGACGCCCGACAGAGCAAGAGGAGGAGGAGCTAACATGTGATGGACCCTCACGACGCCGACGCCCGACAACGCAAGAGGAGGAGGAGCTAACATGTGATGGACCCTCACGACGCCGACGCCTGACAACGCAAGAGGAGGAGGAGCTAACATGTGATGGACCCTCACGACGCCGACGCCCGACAACGCAAGAGGAGGAGGAGCTAACATGTGATGGACCCTCACGACGCCGACGCCCGACAACGCAAGAGGAGGAGGAGCTAACATGTGATGGACCCTCACGACGCCGACGCCCGACAACGCAAGAGGAGGAGGAGCTAACATGTGATGGACCCTCACGACGCCGACGCCCGACAACGCAAGAGGAGGAGGAGCTAACATGTGATGGACCCTCACGACGCCGACGCCCGACAGAGCAAGAGGAGGAGGAGCTAACATGTGATGGACCCTCACGACGCCGACGCCCGACAACGCAAGAGGAGGAGGAGCTAACATGTGATGGACCCTCACGACGCCGACGCCCGACAACGCAAGAGGAGGAGGAGCTAACATGTGATGGACCCTCACGACGCCGACGCCCGACAACGCAAGAGGAGGAGGAGCTAACATGTGATGGACCCTCACGACGCCGACGCCCGACAGAGCAAGAGGAGGAGGAGCTAACATGTGATGGACCCTCACGACGCCGACGCCCGACAACGCAAGAGGAGGAGGAGCTAACATGTGATGGACCCTCACGACGCCGACGCCTGACAACGCAAGAGGAGGAGGAGCTAACATGTGATGGACCCTCACGACGCCGACGCCCGACAACGCAAGAGGAGGAGGAGCTAACATGTGATGGACCCTCACGACGCCGACGCCCGACAACGCAAGAGGAGGAGGAGCTAACATGTGATCGACCCTCACGACGCCGACGCCCGACAACGCAAGAGGAGGAGGAGCTAACATGTGATGGACCCTCACGACGCCGACGCCCGACAACGCAAGAGGAGGAGGAGCTAACATGTGATCGACCCTCACAACGCCGACGCCCGACAACGCAAGAGGAGGAGGAGCTAACATGTGATGGACCCTCACGACGCCGACGCCCGACAACGCAAGAGGAGGAGGAGCTAACATGTGATGGACCCTCACGACGCCGACGCCCGACAACGCAAGAGGAGGAGGAGCTAACATGTGATCGACCCTCACGACGCCGACGCCCGACAACGCAAGAGGAGGAGGAGCTAACATGTGATGGACCCTCACGACGCCGACGCCCGACAGAGCAAGAGGAGGAGGAGCTAACATGTGATCGACCCTCACGACGCCGATGCCCGACAACGCAAGAGGAGGAGGAGCTAACATGTGATCGACCCTCACGACGCCGACGCCCGACAACGCAAGAGGAGGAGGAGCTAACATGTGATCGACCCTCACGACGCCGACGCCCGACAACGCAAGAGGAGGAGGAGCTAACATGTGATGGACCCTCACGACGCCGACGCCCGACAGAGCAAGAGGAGGAGGAGCTAACATGTGATCGACCCTCACGACGCCGACGCCCGACAACGCAAGAGGAGGAGGAGCTAACATGTGATCGACCCTCACGACGCCGACGCCCGACAACGCAAGAGGAGGAGGAGCTAACATGTGATCGACCCTCACGACGCCGACGCCCGACAACGCAAGAGGAGGAGGAGCTAACATGTGATGGACCCTCACGACGCCGACGCCGACGCCCGACAACGCAAGAGGAGGAGGAGCTAACATGTGATCGACCCTCACGACGCCGACGCCCGACAGAGCAAGAGGAGGAGGAGCTAACATGTGATGGACCCTCACGACGCCGACGCCCGACAACGCAAGAGGAGGAGGAGCTAACATGTGATGGACCCTCACGACGCCGATGCCCGACAACGCAAGAGGAGGAGGAGCTAACATGTGATGGACCCTCACGACGCCGACGCCCGACAGAGCAAGAGGAGGAGGAGCTAACATGTGATGGACCCTCACGTCGCCGATGCCCGACAGAGCAAGAGGAGGAGGAGCTAACATGTGATGGACCCTCACGACGCCGACGCCCGACAGCAAGAGGAGGAGGAGCTAACATGTGATGGACCCTCACGACGCCGACGCCCGACAACGCAAGAGGAGGAGGAGCTAACATGTGATCGACCCTCACGACGCCGACGCCCGACAACGCAAGAGGAGGAGGAGCTAACATGTGATGGACCCTCACGACGCCGACGCCCGACAACGCAAGAGGAGGAGGAGCTAACATGTGATGGACCCTCACGACGCCGACGCCCGACAACGCAAGAGGAGGAGGAGCTAACATGTGATCGACCCTCACGACGCCGACGCCCGACAACGCAAGAGGAGGAGGAGCTAACATGTGATGGACCCTCACGACGCCGACGCCCGACAACGCAAGAGGAGGAGGAGCTAACATGTGATGGACCCTCACGACGCCGACGCCCGACAACGCAAGAGGAGGAGGAGCTAACATGTGATGGACCCTCACGACGCCGACGCCTGACAACGCAAGAGGAGGAGGAGCTAACATGTGATGGACCCTCACGACGCCGACGCCCGACAACGCAAGAGGAGGAGGAGCTAACATGTGATGGACCCTCACGACGCCGACGCCCGACAACGCAAGAGGAGGAGGAGCTAACATGTGATCGACCCTCACGACGCCGACGCCCGACAACGCAAGAGGAGGAGGAGCTAACATGTGATCGACCCTCACGACGCCGACGCCCGACAACGCAAGAGGAGGAGGAGCTAACATGTGATGGACCCTCACGACGCCGATGCCCGACAACGCAAGAGGAGGAGGAGCTAACATGTGATCGACCCTCACGACGCCGACGCCCGACAACGCAAGAGGAGGAGGAGCTAACATGTGATCGACCCTCACGACGCCGACGCCCGACAACGCAAGAGGAGGAGGAGCTAACATGTGATCGACCCTCACGACGCCGACGCCCGACAACGCAAGAGGAGGAGGAGCTAACATGTGATCGACCCTCACGACGCCGACGCCCGACAACGCAAGAGGAGGAGGAGCTAACATGTGATGGACCCTCACGACGCCGACGCCCGACAACGCAAGAGGAGGAGGAGCTAACATGTGATCGACCCTCACGACGCCGACGCCCGACAACGCAAGAGGAGGAGGAGCTAACATGTGATCGACCCTCACGACGCCGACGCCCGACAACGCAAGAGGAGGAGGAGCTAACATGTGATCGACCCTCACGACGCCGACGCCCGACAACGCAAGAGGAGGAGGAGCTAACATGTGATGGACCCTCACGACGCCGACGCCCGACAACGCAAGAGGAGGAGGAGCTAACATGTGATGGACCCTCACGACGCCGACGCCCGACAACGCAAGAGGAGGAGGAGCTAACATGTGATGGACCCTCACGACGCCGACGCCCGACAACGCAAGAGGAGGAGGAGCTAACATGTGATGGACCCTCACGACGCCGACGCCCGACAACGCAAGAGGAGGAGGAGCTAACATGTGATCGACTCCTCCTGCTGCTGTTACTCCTCCTGCTGCTGTTACTCCTCCTGCTGCTGTTACTCCTCCTGCTGCTGTTACTCCTCCTGCTGCTGTTACTCCTCCTGCTGCTGTTACTCCTCCTGCTGCTGTTACTCCTCCTGCTGCTGTTACTCCTCCTGCTCTGGTGGTGTTACAGACTTGTGTCTTCCTTGTTTACACATGTTGACGGGAGACTATATATAGTTATATATCTATCGGAAATTAATAAATATAAATTAGAAATGTTTTGGATGTTGACACTAAACAAACTTTGATTTGGTCTTTCAGGTTGTACTTTGACATTTTGACAAAGATATGAAATGTGCTTTAGATTTAATCAAATGGAATTATTGTGTGAAAAAAGTAGGTAAAAATATAGAAATAATTACCGTCAGGGGTCAAACCCGCAGCCTCTGTGACCTCTGTGACCTCTGTGACCTCTGTGACCTCTGTGACCTCTGCCTCGTGTTTCCAAACCCAGAGCTCTGGTCACCATCCTCCGAGCTACAGCACAGTCTGTTCTGGGACGTTCTTTCACCGGCTGCAGGAACTCTGCAAAATACAGAGTCTAGATTATTTCCGGTGACGTCATTTCCAGTGAGTGTATCGCGTTTTCAGAGATGTTCGTTCTTTGAGCTTTTTATCGATTAATCCACGAATTATACACACTATTTAAGATAAGATAAGATATTCCTTTATTGTCCCACATGGGGAAATTTCATTGTTGCAACGCAGGTAGATCCAGAGGTAGATCCAGAAGAACAGATCACTTATAGGAAGTCTGAAAAACACTTTCAGTAGAAGATCTCCTATAAATAAATAAAAACTCCCATAGACAAATAAATAAATAAATACATAAATACCATGTCATGTGATCACGACAGTAATTGCACATGAATATGTGTCACGACAGCACATAGATTGCACATGAATTTCACAGTAATTGCACATATGACAGAATTGCACATGGTTAGGTCAGTATTGTGAGTGTTCAGGACTAACAGTGTTTGTTATAAAGTCTGACAGCAGCAGAAGGAAAGACCTGCGAAACCTTTCCTTCACACAGAGGGTGGATCAGTCTCTCACTGAAGCTGCTCTCCAGAGCGGACAGAGTGTCCTGCAGGGGACAGAGTGTCCTGCAGGGGACAGAGTGTCCTGCAGGGGGCGACACTCATGGTCCAGCATAGATGTGAATCTAGCCAGGACCCTCCTGTCCCCCACCTCCTGCACCGAGTCCAGAGCACAGCCCAGGACGGAGCTGGACTTCTTGAGGACTCTGTCCAGCCTCTTCCTCTCTCTCTCTGTGATGCTGCTGCTCCAGCAGGCCACACCTACAGGAGCTGATGCCACCACAGAGTCAGAGAAGGTCTTCAGGAGTGGCCCTGTCAGGAGTGGCCCTGTCAGGAGTGGCCCTGTCACTCCAAAAGACCTGAGTCTCCTCAGGAGGTGGAGCTGACTCTGGCTCTTCCTGTTCAGTCTGTGTTATGAGTCCAGTCCAGTTTGTGGTTCAGATGAACACCAGGTACTTGTATGAGTCACTCTCTCAATGTCCCGTCCCTGGATGTTCACTGGTGAGGGGGCAGTGGGGTGGCGTCTGTGGAAGTCCACCACCATCTCCTTGGTCTTCCCCGCGTTGATGAGGAGGTGGTTCCGCTGGCACCAGTCCACAAAGTCCTGCTCCAGTCCTCTGTACTCCGCGTCATCGTCGTCCGTGATGAGTCCGATGATGGCAGAGTCATCAGAGAACTTCTGCAGGACACAGCTGTCCGTGTCATGTCTGAAGTCTGCAGTGTAAAGGGTGAAGAGAAAGGGCGCGAGGACAGTGCCCTGGGGCGCCCCCACACTGCAGGTCCGAGTGTCAGACACACAGTTCCGGGCTCTCACAAACTGGGGTCGGTCTGTGAGGTCGTCCAGGATCCACTCTGCAGGTCATACTCCACACCAGCCGTCTCCAGCTTGTCCCTCAGGAGCTGATGGTGTTGAAGGCGCTGGTAAGATGAAAGAACAGGATCCTCACAGAGCTGCCAGGCTTTTCCAGGTGAGAGAGAGAGCGGTGCAGCAGGAGATGACGGCGTCCTCCACTCCGATGCCAGACCGATATGCAAACTGCAGCGGGTCCATGGCTGAGCTCACGGTGGAGCGGAGGTGGTCCAGGACCAGCTCCAGTGTCTTCATCAGGACGTGAGAGCCACTGGCCTGAAGCTGTTGAGGTCTTTGGGGCGCGGTGTCTTGGGCACAGGTACCAGACTGGAGGTCTTCCAGACCTGTGGTACCACCCTCAGCTTCAGGCTCATGTTGAAGACATGCTCCACAACTCCACACAGTTCATCTGCAGGACTTAAGGAGCCTGGGGCTGATGCCATCAGGTCCTGCTGCCTTCCTCACTTTAATCCTCTTCAGCTCACTCCTCACCTGTGCTGCTGTGACAGTCAGTGGTTGGCAGGGGGACCGTGTGCTGGGGGGATGGGTGAGTCCAGGCGAAGTGGGGAGCTGATGGTCCGGGGCAGATAAGCGAAGAGGAACAGATGCAGGGCATTGTCCAGCTGTGGAAGAGGGAGCATGCAGCTGTGCAGGGGGAGGGGCGGGTGACCGATCAAACCTCAAGAAGTGAGCATTTAAATCATTCACCCACTGTAGATCCCCCTCTGTCTGGGCAGGGGGGATTTTGAAGCCCGAGATGGTTTTCAGGCTCCTCCACACTCCCTGAATGTTCTTCTGCTGCAGCTGCTCCTCCATCCTCCTCTTGTAGCCGGCCTCAGCCTGCCTGATCTTCCTCCTCAGCTCCTTCTGCACAGTCCTCAGCTCCTCCTTGTTCCCTGACCTGAAGGCTCTCTTCTTCTCCTTCAGCAGAGCCTTCAGTTCACGGTTAATCCATGGCTTGTTGTTTGGAAAACACCGCACCGTCCGGGAGGGAACAATGTTCTCAAAACAGAAGTTGATGTAGTCCGTGATGCACTCTGTGATGGTGTTGATGTCCTCCCCATGTGGGTCATAAAGCTCAGTCCAGACAGTGGTGCTGAAGCAGTCCCTCAGAGCCTCCTCGCTCTCAGCAGACCACCTCCTCACCTCACGGGACACCACAGGCTGCCTGCGCCAATGGGTTCATACACAGGCCTCAGATGTACAAGGTTGTGGTCCGAGCTGCCCAGGGGAGGGAGGGGGGAAGAGGAATAAGCCTCCTTGGTGTTGGCAAAAAACAAGTCCAATGTTCTATTGTTCCTGGTGGGGCAGGTAACATACTGGGTGTATGTTGGTAGAACAGAAGAGGGAGAAGCGTGGTTAAAGTCACCAGAGATGAGGAAGAGAGCCTGTGGGTGCTGTGTTTGCAGCCTACAAGTGCAGGAGAGCAGTGCTTCACAAGCATATTCAGCATTGGCAGACGGGGCCACATAGACTGCGATCAAAATCACATGTGAGAACTCCCGGGGCAGATAATATGGCCTCATGCCAATAGCCAATAGTTCAATATCCTTGTTACATAGCTGCTCCCTCACTGTGCAGTGTTCGGGTTTGGACCAGCTCGTGTTCACATACACCGCCAGACCTCCACCTCTCTTCTTCAGACCTCCACCTCTCTTCTTCAGACCTCCACCTCTCTTCTTCAGACCTCCACCTCTCTTCTTCAGACCTCCACCTCTCTTCTTCAGACCTCCACCTCTCTTCTTCAGACCTCCACCTCTCTTCTTCAGACCTCCACCTCTCTTCTTCAGCCATCCACCTCTCTTCTTCAGACCTCCACCTCTCTTCTTCAGACCTCCACCTCTCTTCTTCAGACCTCCACCTCTTTTCTTCAGACCTCCACCTCTCTTCTTCAGACCTCCACCTCTCTTCTTCAGACCTCCACCTCTCTTCTTCAGACCTCCACCTCTCTTCTTCAGACCTCCACCTCTCTTCTTCAGACCTCCACCTCTCTTCTTCAGACCTCCACCTCTCTTCTTCAGACCTCCACCTCTTTTCTTCAGACCTCCACCTCTCTTCTTCAGACCTCCACCTCTCTTCTTCAGACCTCCACCTCTCTTCTTCAGACCTCCACCTCTCTTCTTCAGACCTCCTCCTCTTTTCTTCAGACCTCCACCTCTCTTCTTCAGACCTCCACCTCTCTTCTTCAGACCTCCACCTCTCTTCTTCAGACCTCCACCTCTTTTCTTCCCGCATTCTCTCGTTCTGTCGCCCGCAGCAGATGAAAATTGTCCAAACCTACAATAGAGTCTGTATTTCTGCTGTTAACCAGGTCTCTGTGAAAATCAAGACACTGCTGTTCCTATAAATCCTCTGGGACCGCATGAGGCTCGCTATTTCCGTCATTTTATTTTGAAGGGACCTCACGTTACCCATGACTACGGCGGGAACCGACTTCCTGTTTGTCCCTCTCTTCTCTCGGAGTTTACGTCCAGCCCGTCTGCTTCTCTGTGTTTTCCTTAGGATGTCCGCCGGGATAACGTGACGATCTCCGGGTAAGACGACTGTTCTCCGCAGTTTCATGAGTTTCTCCTTTTTGTAAACGCGGTACGGCGCCGGCCGGGAGGCGGGGAACGGAGCCGGGGGGCGGGGCCGGAGCCGGGGGGCGGGGCCGGAGCCGGGGGACTCAGAGCCAAGACACATCGCAACGACACGACGAAAACACTCAATCCAGCCGAATAAAGTCAAAACAAGTTAATTTAAAGCGATTCCAGTGCGTGTCCCGATCGTTCGTGAAGTTCCTCTTTCATATAAACGTGTATATAAACGTGTACCGACGACACGCCGTACTTTAGCGCGGCCGGAGGGCGCGGGGGGGGGGCTGATGGGCTCGCTCGGAGCTAGCTCACGTCACAACAACACGACGAACGCAACGAAAAACGCTCAAATCCAGCCGGAAAAAGTCAAAAACAGTTGAATTAAAAACGATTCCAGCGCGTGTCCCTATCGTACAGTAAAATAGAAAAAATATACTAACTATATTTACAAAATATAGGAGATAAAGCACAATAAGTGTGAGGAAAAAAGAGAGAGCGTTTACACCGGGCTGCTAGCTGTACCAGCGCCTTATATCGTAATCATATTCACAAAAGTGAAAGTTTAATTGCTCCGCAAACAATCCGGAGCCTCATACCGTTCACGTTTCTGTATTTCGTGGATTGAAAGCCCTCCTCACTCTCTAACTCCAGCCTGAACTAGCCTAGCGTAGCCTAGCCGCTAGCGTCATGGCTGGACCTACCTTTACCTGTTCAAACTGTCATATGTCGAGTCAGCGCCCTAGCTCCTTCTCTGATGACAGGTGCAGAACCCTAGCTCCTTCTCTGATGACAGGTGCAGAACCCTAGCTCCTTCTCTGATGACAGGTGCAGAACCCTAGCTCCTTCTCTGATGACAGGTGCAGAACCCTGGCTCCTTCTCTGATGACAGGTGCAGAACCCTGGCTCCTTCTCTGATGACAGGTGCAGAACCCTGGCTCCTTCTCTGACGACAGGTGCGTGAAGTGCAGTGTAGTGGTAGTTTTGGTCGCCAGGGTTACGGAGTTAGAAGCGGATCCGCTGTTTAGAGGAGCTAAAGTCCAGCTACAGTCAGGTATTAGCTCGAGGGCTACCGGACCGCGCTACAGGGCGTAGCATTAGCATTAGCAGTAGCAGTAAGGCCGAGCTCAGCCCCTCAGGGTCTCCCGTGCAGCCGGGACTAGACCAGGAACAGAATAGGGACCAATTTGTGACAGTTCGGAGGGGACAAGGCGCTAAACGCCGAACCTCAGAGCGCCGTGAGCTTCACGTCTATAATATGTTTTCTCCCCTCAGCGATCACACGCCCGCTGAACACACGAGAGAAACTCTTGTAATCGGGAGTTCTATTGTTAGAGACGTGAAGCTGCCAGCTGCTAGCGTTAGGTGTTACCCGGGGGCCAGAATGGGTGACATCGAAGGAAACCTTAGGATCTTAAAGCAGAGTAGGGCCCGTTTCCGTCGAGTGGTCATCCACGCAGGCGGTAACGACGGCCGGCGGAGACAATCAGAGGTGCTCAAATTCAAGTAGCCGCGGTGTGTGACCTAGCGAAGTCGATGTCAGACACTGTAATATTTTCTGCCCAATCGGATCAAAGCTGAACTGTACAGCCTCTTTCAGCATCAACAGCTGGTTATCCAGATGGTGCCCTCAAAACAACGTTGTCTTTATTGATAACTGGAGTGCGTTTTGGGGAAAGCCCGGGCTCATACGCAGGGATGGCCCCTCCCACTTCGGAGGGTACATCCCTATTAGTTCGGAATTTGACCGATAGTCTTAGTCGTGTTAAGTGACCATCTAGGGATGAGCCCCGGGCGCAGAGCAGCAGTGTAAGACGCTCCTCTGTCGCTGAACTCTCGCCCGTTCTGTTACATGAGAAGTGTTCAGATTCAAGACAGATAGAGACTGTGTGTGTCCCTCGTGTCCCTCGTGTCCCTCGTGTCCTTCGTGTCCCTCGTGTCCCTCGTACAAATAATGCCAAAAAGTCACATCTCAGAAAAACTATTTCAGGCGTCAGACCAAATAACTTAAGGAAAATAACAATCACAAATGACACAAATATACAAATGAATAAACACGTCAAATGTGACTGATCAACATTAGAGCAATTTCCTCCAAATCGCTCTTAGTTAATGAATTAATTAGTGACTATAACATAGATCTTCAGCTCCAACTGAAACGTGGCTTCAACAAGACGACTACGTCAGACTAAATGAGTCCACCCCACCCACCCACCCATGTTAACTCCACCCACCCACCCATGTTAACTCCACCCACCCATGTTAACCCCACCCATGTTAACCCCACCCACCCATGTTAACCCCACCCACCCATGTTAACGCCACCCACCCACGTTAACCCCACCCACCCACGTTAACCCCACCCACCCACGTAAACCCCACCCACCCACGTAAACCCCACCCACCCACGTTAACCCCACCCACCCACGTTAAACCCAACCACCCACGTTAACCCCACCCACCCACGTTAACCCCACCCACCCATGTAAACCCCACCCACCCATGTTAACCCCACCCACCCATGTAAACCCCACCCACCCATGTTAACCCCACCCACCCATGTTAACCCCACCCACCCATGTTAACCCCACCCACCCATGTAAACCCCACCCACCCATGTTAACCCCACCCACCCATGTTACCTCTCACACCTCCAGGAGCACAGAGGTGGGCGTGGCAGTGATCTCACACTCAAGCGTACGTATGGAATAGAGATTAGTGACCTTATTGTCTCACTCAAAACTCTATATCAGGGGTGGCAAACCCGCGGTTCGCGAGCCGCATGCGGCTCTTTGCCTGGTTTCATGCGGCTCTTTTACGTTCATATCAACATTTGTGTTTGTGTTGTACCAGACGGCGCTCTGCGTAAGCGGAGGCGCCCGCAGGGTCCTGCCCACGAGCGCTGCGCTAGAACCGGCCCCCGTGTTGGCCTAGCGGTTAGCGACACGGCTTTGAGTGCAGAGGTCTGTAAGATCGATACATGAACTCTTTATCTTGCATTTTTTCCCCTCGTCTCCTAACTACATAGTAAAAGAGGACTAGAGAGGAGCTGCCCAAACCCCTGAACTCATTTGATATTGAAATAAATGAGTTGGGAGACGAGGAAAAAAATGCAAGATTAAAAGTTCATTTCGATCTCACGAACCTCTGCACATAAAGCCGTGTCGCTAACCGCTGGGCCAACACACACGACGATTCACCGCCAGAACACGAAGACTAGTCACTGAGTATGTGCGGCGCTCAACCGCATGGAAATGGAGCTTCGGCATTCTCCGGATCACGGCTCGGCAGCCAATCAGCACGCAGAATGCAAATTTTCACTTGTAAACTGTCATGGCGCGCGCCGAGGCGGACTTTAATCAAAGCTTCCCGGCCCGATTTAATGATAATATTCCCTTTTTTCTAAGGTTTATTAATAAAAATGAGCCCGTCCTTGCACTCAAAAATGCCCGTCCACATTTCAAAATACCCCCTCCAAAATACGGGGAGACGGCCTCATCTAAAAGAAAACCAGCAATAATGAACTTCAACATGGAATGTAAAAGATTTTTGGTTTTGGACTTTGTTGAACTGAGAGTTTGTGTGAGACACAATGTTCATTGTTGAAAATGACTGGCTTGTGGTCATATACTGTAGAAGTCAGTTTCTGTCATTATCATGTTGGTGTGTGACATGATATTGTTAATAATAATAATAATTTGTCTGAGCGGCGGTCTGTCTGTCTGTCTGTCTGTCTGTCTGTCTGTCTGTCTGTCTGTCTGTCTGTCTGTCTGTCTGTCTGTCTGTCTGTCTGTCTGTCTGTCTGTCTGTCTGTCTGTCTGTCTGTCTGTCTGTCTGTCTGTCTGTCTGTCTGTCTGTCTGTCTGTCTGTCTGTCTGTCTGTCTGTCTGTCTGTCTGTCTGTCTGTCTGTCTGTCTGTCTGTCTGTCTGTCTGTCTGTCTGTCTGTCTGTCTGTCTGTCTGTCTGTCTGTCTGTCTGTCTGTCTGTCTGTCTGTCTGTCTGTCTGTCTGTCTGTCTGTCTGTCTGTCTGTCTGTCTGTCTGTCTGTCTGTCTGTCTGTCTGTCTGTCTGTCTGTCTGTCTGTCTGTCTGTCTGTCTGTCTGTCTGTCTGTCTGTCTGTCTGTCTGTCTGTCTGTCTGTCTGTCTGTCTGTCTGTCTGTCTGTCTGTCTGTCTGTCTGTCTGTCTGTCTGTCTGTCTGTCTGTCTGTCTGTCTGTCTGTCTGTCTGTCTGTCTGTCTGTCTGTCTGTCTGTCTGTCTGTCTGTCTGTCTGTCTGTCTGTCTGTCTGTCTGTCTGTCTGTCTGTCTGTCTGTCTGTCTGTCTGTCTGTCTGTCTGTCTGTCTGTCTGTCTGTCTGTCTGTCTGTCTGTCTGTCTGTCTGTCTGTCTGGGTTAGGTGATGTTCATGTGCCATGTGTATGATGTGGCTCTTCGTCTCTGACTGGTTGGCCCCCCCTGCTCTATATTGTCAGATCATTTCATAATTACCTTTCAGTTTATTCTTAAAGATCATCAGCCACAGAATAAAGTTATAATGAAAAGGACAATATCTGAAAAATCTATGTCAAAATTCAAAGAAATAATAGAGCCAATATTCAGTGACATGTCATGTGATCATGTCACGTGATCATGTCACGTGATCATGTGACATGATCATGTGATCATGTCATGTGATCATGTGATCATGTCACGTGATCATGTCACGTGATCATGTGACATGATCATGTGATCATGTCATGTGATCATGTCATGTGATCATGTGATCATGTCATGTGATCATGTCATGTGATCATGTGATCATGTCACGTGATCATGTCACGTGATCATGTGATCATGTCATGTGATCATGTCATCATGTCATGTGATCATGTCATCATGTCACGTGATCATGTCACGTGATCATGTCACGTGATCATGTCACGTGATCATGTCACGTGATCATGTCACGTGATCATGTCACGTGATCATGTGATCATGTCACGTGATCATGTGATCATGTCACGTGATCATGTGATCATGTCATGTGATCATGTGATCATGTCACGTGATCATGTCACGTGATCATGTCACGTGATCATGTCACGTGATCATGTCACGTGATCACGTGATCATGTCATGTGATCACGTGATCATGTCATGTGATCACGTGATCATGTCATGTGATCACGTGATCATGTCATGTGATCACGTGATCATGTCATGTGATCACGTGATCATGTCATGTGATCACGTGATCATGTCATGTGATCACGTGATCATGTCATGTGATCACGTGATCATGTCATGTGATCACGTGATCATGTCATGTGATCACGTGATCATGTCATGTGATCACGTGATCATGTCATGTGATCACGTGATCATGTCATGTGATCACGTGATCATGTCATGTGATCACGTGATCATGTCACGTGATCATGTCACGTGATCATGTCACGTGATCATGTCACGTGATCATGTCATGATCACATGTCATGTGATCACGTGATCATGTGATCACGTGATCATGTGATCACGTGATCATGTCACGTGATCATGTCACGTGATCATGTCACGTGATCATGTCATGATCACATGTCATGTGATCACGTGATCATGTCACGTGATCATGTCACGTGATCATGTCACGTGATCATGTCACGTGATCATGTCACGTGATCATGTCACGTGATCATGTCACGTGATCACGTGATCATGTCACGTGATCATGTCACGTGATCATGTGATCATGTCACGTGATCATGTCACGTGATCATGTCACGTGATCATGTCACGTGATCATGTGATCATGTCACGTGATCATGTGATCATGTCACGTGATCATGTGATCATGTCACGTGATCATGTGATCATGTCACGTGATCATGTCACGTGATCATGTGATCATGTCACGTGATCATGTGATCATGTCACGTGATCACATCATGTGATCATGTGATCATGTCACGTGATCATGTGATCATGTCACGTGATCATGTGATCATGTCACGTGATCATGTGATCATGTCACGTGATCACATCATGTGATCATGTGATCATGTCACGTGATCACGTCATGTGATCATGTCACGTGATCACGTCATGTGATCATGTCACGTGATCATGTGATCATGTCATGTGATCATGTCACGTGATCATGTGATCATGTCACGTGATCACGTCATGTGATCATGTCACGTGATCATGTGATCATGTCATGTGATCATGTCATGTGATCATGTCATGTGATCACGTCATGTGATCATGTCATGTGATCATGTCATGTGATCATGTCATGTGATCCTGCTGAGAATAGTTTTAGTCCCAGTTTAAGTGATCAATTTGTCGACTTGACCATGAATTCTCTGAAGTCTGCTCTTGATGCTGCAGCTGTGTTAAAACAGAAGGTCATTAGGTCAAAGCGCCTCCTCCTGGTACAACCAAGAACTGCACCACATAAATAAAGAGTTAGAAAACTAGAGGGATTATTTGGCTCCTCCCACACAGAAGAATCTCTAAAAGCAGGAAAAGTTGCTCCTGTCCTGTCAGCAGCTCTGTGTGAGGCCCAAACCAGAGACTATTCACATCTAATAGAAGTCAACAAAAGTAACACTACATTTCTTTTCAGCGCTGTAGCCATGGTAACAAACTGTCACAGCAGTAGAGCCCTCACTCCCAGCTACACTTAGCTCTGATGATTTCCTCCTATTTTTTAACAATAAAATAAAAACAATCAGAGATAAATGAGATAAAATGACTCGCACTATTCGCCCTGAACAAGCCCAAGCTGTAAATCTAACGTCCCAGATAAATCCAGCTGTAAACTTAGAAATATTCACAGCTGTTGATCAAGAGAGAGAACTTCAGCCATTATGTCCTCTAAAAGCTCCACTTGTGTCCTAGACCCCATTCCAAGCTCCTCAAAGACATTCTCCCCCTAATTATAGACCCTATTCTTAATATAATAAATACTTCACTCGAAAGTGTTTATGTTCCACGTCCTTCAAACATGACGTCATTAAACCTCTTCTGAAAAAGACTCATCTAGATCCCGACCTATTGGTAAACTACAGACCTATTTATAATCTTCCCTTTGTCTCGAAAATCTTTTAAAAAGTTGTAGTAAAACAGCTTTGTCGCCCCCTACAGCAGTGTTCAGAGCCCACCACAGCAGTGTTCAGAGCCCACCACAGCAGTGTTCAGAGCCCACCACAGCAGTGTTCAGAGCCCACCACAGCAGGGTTCAGAGCCCACTACAGCAGGGTTCAGAGCCCACCACAGCAGGGTTCAGAGCCCACCACAGCACTGAAACTGCCCTAGTCAAAGTCACAAATGATTTGTTATTAGCCGCTGACGATGGACTGGTCTCAGTCCTGGTTCTGTTGGACCTCAGCGCAGCGTTTGACCATCGACCACAACATTCTACTGCAGAGGTTAGAATGTGATGTAGGTGTCGGAGGCCCCGCCCTCAGAGGCCCCGCTCTCAGAGGCCCCGCCCTCAGAGGCCCCGCCCTCAGAGGCCCCGCCCTCAGAGGCCCCGCCCTCAGCTGCTTTAAATCCTATTTATCTGATAGGTACCAATTTGTTAATGTAAACCAGAGCTCCTCCCCTTGTTCTAAAGTAACTCACGGTGTGCCTCAGGGGTCAGTACTGGGTCCAGGTCTCTTTACTCTTTACATGCTGCCGTTAGGTCACATGATCAGGTCACATGATCAGGTCACATGGCATTAACTTCCACTGCTCTGCAGACGACACTCAGCTGTATTGATCAATGAACCTGATCAGAGCGATCAAGTTCAGACTTAGAGCTCGTGTGAAGGAGATAAAAACCTGGAGGTCATTGTGCTGGAGGTCATTGTGCTGAAGGTCATTGTGCTGGAGGTCATTGTGCTGAGGTCATTGTGCTGAAGGTCATTGTGCTGGAGGTCATTGTGCTGGAGGTCATTGTGCTGAAGGTCATTGTGCTGGAGGTCTGTGCTGGAGGTCATTGTGCCGGAGGTCATTGTGCCGGAGGTCATTGTGCCGGAGGTCATTGTGCTGGAGGTCATTGTGCCGGAGGTCATTGTGCCGGAGGTCATTGTGCCGAAGGTCATTGTGCCGGAGGTCATTGTGCCGGAGGTCATTGTGCCGGAGGTCATTGTGCCGGAGGTCATTGTGCCGGAGGTCATTGTGCCGGAGGTCATTGTGCTGAAGGTCATTGTGCTGGAGGTCATTGTGCTGAGGTCATTGTGCTGAAGGTCATTGTGCTGGAGGTCATTGTGCTGGAGGTCATTGTGCTGAAGGTCATTGTGCTGGAGGTCTGTGCTGGAGGTCATTGTGCTGGAGGTCATTGTGCCGGAGGTCATTGTGCCGGAGGTCATTGTGCCGGAGGTCATTGTGCCGGAGGTCATTGTGCTGGAGGTCATTGTGCCGAAGGTCATTGTGCCGGAGGTCATTGTGCCGGAGGTCATTGTGCTGGAGGTCATTGTGCTGGAGGTCATTGTGCTGGAGGTCATTGTGCTGAGGTCATTGTGCTGAAGGTCATTGTGCTGGAGGTCATTGTGCTGGAGGTCATTGTGCTGAAGGTCATTGTGCTGGAGGTCATTGTGCCGGAGGTCATTGTGCCGGAGGTCATTGTGCCGGAGGTCATTGTGCCGGAGGTCATTGTGCCGGAGGTCATTGTGCCGGAGGTCATTGTGCCGGAGGTCATTGTGCCGGAGGTCATTGTGCCGAAGGTCATTGTGCCGGAGGTCATTGTGCTGGAGGTCATTGTGCTGAAGGTCATTGTGCTGGAGGTCATTGTGCTGAGGTCATTGTGCTGAAGGTCATTGTGCTGGAGGTCATTGTGCTGGAGGTCATTGTGCTGAAGGTCATTGTGCTGGAGGTCTGTGCTGGAGGTCATTGTGCTGGAGGTCATTGTGCCGGAGGTCATTGTGCCGGAGGTCATTGTGCCGGAGGTCATTGTGCCGGAGGTCATTGTGCTGGAGGTCATTGTGCCGAAGGTCATTGTGCCGGAGGTCATTGTGCCGGAGGTCATTGTGCCGGAGGTCATTGTGCTGAAGGTCATTGTGCCGGAGGTCATTGTGCCGGAGGTCATTGTGCCGGAGGTCATTGTGCCGGAGGTCATTGTGCCGGAGGTCATTGTGCTGGAGGTCATTGTGCTGAAGGTCATTGTGCTGGAGGTCATTGTGCTGGAGGTCATTGTGCTGGAAGTCATTGTGCTGGAGGTCATTGTGCTGGAGGTCATTGTGCTGGAGGTCATTGTGCTGGAGGTCATTGTGCTGGAGGTCATTGTGCTGGTCCTAAACATCTGAAGCCTCCAGTTCTACTGTGAGAAACCTCAGAGTCTGATTGGACCAGGAGCTCTCATTTAAAGCTCATATAAATCAAGTCTGTAAAACAAACTCTTTCATCTGTGTAATAAAGATCAAATCAGAAGAATCCGGCCTAAAAGCGAAGCTGAAAAACGTCTCCTGCATCTGTAACGTCTCGATTCTCCTGTAACTCCTGCTCACAGCAGGTCCTAAAAGCTCCATAAAAAGCTTTAACTGGTTCAAAATGCAGCAGCAAGATTACAAGAGGAACTAACAGAAGAGAGCACATTACGCCGGTGCTGGAGTCTCTTCACTGGCTCCTGTCCTGTTTTGAATCACATTTAAACTCCTCCTCCTGACTTACAAAGCCATAAATGACATGGCCCCTCCCACCTCAAAGATGCTCTAGAACCATCTCATCCAATCAGAGCTCTTCACTCTCTAAATGCTGGTCCCAAGAGTCTCTAAAAGCACAGTAGGAGGTAGAGCCTTCTGGTGGTCCCAAGAGTCTCTAAAAGCACAGTAGGAGGTAGAGCCTTCTGGTGGTCCCAAGAGTCTCTAAAAGCACAGTAGGAGGTAGAGCCTTCTGGTGATCCCAAGAGTCTCTAAAAGCACAGTAGGAGGTAGAGCTCCTGTCCATGTTAAAGGGGCTGACACAGTCTCTTCATTTAAGTCCAGGCTTAAAACGTTCCTCTTTGAAATGACTTATGCTCAGGCCAGTGAGGAACAGAAATACAAAGCTACAGTTGCCCTAGCAGCAACTCTGGGGGGAAGTATGGCAGCTTGTGGTGCTCGGGCCTAATAAGTCTATAACATGAGAAGAAACAAAACCACGTACCTGCTCGTCGCAGGGCTTTGCCCTTGGCCTTCTTGCTTCCCTGGGACAGAGCTCGAGTTTTCAAACGAGGATGAGCGATGGACAGAGCATGGAGAGCTGAGGAGAACAAACATCACAACCATCAGCTAAAGACTGAGGAGAACAAACATCACAACCATCAGCTAAAGACTGAGGAGAACAAACATCACAACCATCAGCTAAAGACTGAGGAGAACAAACATCACAACCATCAGCTAAAGACTGAGGAGAACAAACATCACAACCATCAGCTAAAGACTAAAGACTGAGAAGAACAAACATCACAACCATAAGCTAAAGACTGAGAAGAACAAACATCACAACCATAAGCTAAAGACTGAGAAGAACAAACATCACAACCATCAGCTAAAGACTGAGGAGAACAAACATCACAACCATAAGCTAAAGACTGAGAAGAACAAACATCACAACCATCAGCTAAAGACTGAGAAGAACAAACATTACAACCATCAGCTAAAGACTGAGGAGAACAAACATCACAACCATCAGCTAAAGACTGAGGAGAACAAACATCACAACCATCAGCTAAAGACCGAGGAGAACAAACATCACAACCATCAGCTAAAGACTGAGGAGAACAAACATCACAACCATAAGCTAAAGACTGAGGAGAACAAACATCACAACCATCAGCTAAAGACTGAGGAGAACAAACATCACAACCATCAGCTAAAGACTGAGGAGAACAAACATCACAACCATCAGCTAAAGACTGAGGAGAACAAACATCACAACCATCAGCTAAAGACTGAGAAGAACAAACATTACAACCATCAGCTAAAGACTGAGAAGAACAAACATCACAACCATCAGCTAAAGACTGAGGAGAACAAACATCACAACCATCAGCTAAAGACTGAGGAGAACAAACATCACAACCATCAGCTAAAGACTGAGGAGAACAAACATCACAACCATCAGCTAAAGACTGAGAAGAACAAACATCACAACCATCAGCTAAAGACTGAGGAGAACAAACATCACAACCATCAGCTAAAGACTGAGGAGAACAAACATCACAACCATCAGCTAAAGACTGAGAAGAACAAACATCACAACCATCAGCTAAAGACTGAGGAGAACAAACATCACAACCATCAGCTAAAGACTGAGGAGAACAAACATCACAACCATCAGCTAAAGACTGAGGAGAACAAACATCACAACCATCAGCTAAAGACTGAGGAGAACAAACATCACAACCATCAGCTAAAGACTGAGAAGAACAAACATCACAACCATCAGCTAAAGACTGAGGAGAACAAACATCACAACCATCAGCTAAAGACTGAGGAGAACAAACATCACAACCATCAGCTAAAGACTGAGGAGAACAAACATCACAACCATCAGCTAAAGACTGAGGAGAACAAACATCACAACCATCAGCTAAAGACTGAGGAGAACAAACATCACAACCATCAGCTAAAGACTGAGAAGAACAAACATCACAACCATCAGCTTAAGACTGAGGAGAACAAACATCACAACCATCAGCTAAAGACTGAGGAGAACAAACATCACAACCATCAGCTTAAGACTGAGGAGAACAAACATCACAACCATCAGCTAAAGACTGAGGAGAACAAACATCACAACCATCAGCTAAAGACTGAGAAGAACAAACATCACAACCATCAGCTTAAGACTGAGGAGAACAAACATCACAACCATCAGCTAAAGACTGAGGAGAACAAACATCACAACCATCAGCTAAAGACTGAGGAGAACAAACATCACAACCATCAGCTAAAGACTGAGGAGAACAAACATCACAACCATCAGCTAAAGACTGAGAAGAACAAACATCACAACCATCAGCTAAAGACTGAGGAGAACAAACATCACAACCATCAGCTAAAGACTGAGGAGAACAAACATCACAACCATCAGCTAAAGACTGAGAAGAACAAACATCACAACCATCAGCTAAAGACTGAGGAGAACAAACATCACAACCATCAGCTAAAGACTGAGGAGAACAAACATCACAACCATCAGCTAAAGACTGAGGAGAACAAACATCACAACCATCAGCTTAAGACTGAGGAGAACAAACATCACAACCATCAGCTAAAGACTGAGGAGAACAAACATCACAACCATCAGCTTAAGACTGAGGAGAACAGACTCAAGGTGGAACATCTGCCGACACAACCACAGCTCTGAAGGTCGAAGACTCTGGTCCAGAGCAGGTTCTGAGTTCAGAGCCTGTTGCTATGGAGATTTAGCGTGATATAAAGTTCCACTAAACCAGGACTTAACCTGAGAACTCACCGGCTGCTTCAGAGGAGAAAACCCCCAAAGCGTGTGTGTCGTCCACCCACTGGACCTTCATCCCTCCTTCACTGAAACACAATGTATAAACGTGTAAACGTGTAAAAGGGTAAACGTGTGAAAGGGTAAACGTGCAAACGTGTAAACGTGTAAACGTGTAAACGTGCAAACGTGCAAACGTGCAAACGTGTAAACGTGTAAACGTGCAAACGTGTAAACGTGTAAAAGGGTAAACGTGCAAACATGTAAACGTGCAAACGTGTAAAAGGGTAAACGTGCAAACGTGTAAACGTGTAAAAGGGTAAACGTGCACACGTGCAAACGTGTAAACGTGCAAACGTGTAAACGTGTAAAAGGGTAAACGTGTAAAAGGGTAAACGTGCAAACATGTAAACGTGCAAACGTGTAAACGTGCAAACGTGTAAAAGGGTAAACGTGTAAAAGGGTAAACGTGCAAACGTGTAAACGTGCAAACGTGTAAACGTGTAAAAGGGTAAACGTGCAAACATGTAAACGTGCAAACGTGTAAAAGGGTAAACGTGCAAACGTGTAAACGTGCAAACGTGTAAACGTGTAAAAGGGTAAACGTGCAAACGTGTAAACGTGCAAACGTGTAAACGTGTAAAAGGGTAAACGTGCAAACATGTAAACGTGCAAACGTGTAAAAGGGTAAACGTGTAAAAGGGTAAACGTGCAAACGTGTAAACGTGCAAACGTGTAAACGTGTAAAAGGGTAAACGTGCAAACGTGTAAACGTGCAAACGTGTAAACGTGTAAAAGGGTAAACGTGCAAACGTGCAAACGTGTAAAAGGGTAAACGTGCAAACGTGTAAACGTGTAAACGTGCAAACGTGTAAACGTGTAAAAGGGTAAACGTGCAAACGTGTAAACGTGCAAACGTGTAAACGTGTAAACGTGTAAAAGGGTAAACGTGCAAACGTGTAAACGTGTAAACGTGCAAACGTGTAAACGTGTAAAAGGGTAAACGTGCAAACGTGTAAACGTGCAAACGTGTAAACGTGTAAAAGGGTAAAAGGGTAAACGTGTAAACGTGTAAAAGGGTAAACGTGTAAAAGGGTAAACGTGCAAACGTGTAAACGTGCAAACGTGTAAACGTGCAAACGTGTAAAAGGGTAAACGTGCAAACATGTAAACGTGCAAACGTATAAACGTGTAAACGTGTAAAAGGGTAAACGTGTAAACGTGTAAACGTGTAAAAGTGTGTATAAAAGTGTCTAAAGGTGCATAAAGAGGTATAAAGGCGTATTGAGGTGTATAAAAGCGTATAAAAGGTGTATAAGGGTGTATAAAGGTGTATAAAAGGTGTATAAAAGTATATGACACTATATAAAAGTATAAAAAAGTGTATAAAGGTGTATACAATTGTATAAACGGTGTATAAAAGTGTAAAAAAGTATATAAAGGTGTATAAAGGTGTATAAAGGTGTATAAAGGTGTATAAAAGGTGTATAAAAGTATATGACACTATATAAAAGTATAAAAAAGTGTATAAAGGTGTATACAATTGTATAAACGGTGTATAAAAGTGTATAAAGGTGTATAAAAGGTGTATAAAGGTGTATAAAAGCGTATAAAAGGTGTATAAGGGTGTATTAAAGTGTATAAAGATGTATAAAGGTGTATAAAGGTGTATAAAAGGTGTATAAAGGTGTATAAAAGCGTATAAAAGGTGTATAAGGGTGTATTAAAGTGTATAAAGATGTATAAAGGTGTATAAAGGTGTATAAAAGGTGTATAAGGGTGTATTAAAGTGTATAAAGATGTATAAAGGTGTATAAAGGTGTATAAAAGGTGTATAAAGGTGTATAAAGGTGTATAAAAAGTGTATAAAAGTATATGAAAGTATATAAAAGTATATAAAAGTGTATAAAGGTGTATAAAAGTATATAAAGTTGTATACAAGTGTATAAACGGTGTATAAAAGTGTATGAAAGTATATGAAAGTATATAAAAGTATATAAAAGTGTATAAAAGTGTATAAAAGGTGTATAAAAGTGTATAAAGGTGTATAACAGTATATGAAAGTATATAAAAGTGTATAAAGGTGTATAAAAGGTGTATAAAAGTGTATAAAGGTGTATAACAGTATATGAAAGTATATAAAAGTGTATAAAAGTGTATAAAAGGTGTATAAAAGTGTATAAAGGTGTATAACAGTATATGAAAGTATATAAAAGGTGTATAAAAGTATATAAAAGTATATAAAGGTGTATGCAAGTATATAAAAGTATATAAAGGTGTATAAAAGTATATAAAAGTGTATAAAAGTATATAAAAGTGTATAAAGGTGTATAAAGGTGTATAAAGGTGTATAAAAGTGTATAAAAGTATATAAAAGTATATAAAGGTGTATAAAGGTGTATAAAGGTGTATAAAGGTGTATAAAGGTGTATAAAAGTATATAAAGGTGTATAAAAGTATATAAAGGTGTATAAAGGTGTATAAAAGTGTATAAAAGTATATAAAAGTATATAAAGGTGTATAAAGGTGTATAAAGGTGTATAAAGGTGTATAAAGGTGTATAAAAGTGTATAAAGGTGTATAAAAGTATATAAAGGTGTATAAAGGTGTATAAAAGTGTATAAAAGTGTATAAAAGTATATAAAAGTATATAAAGGTGTATAAAGGTGTATAAAGGTGTATAAAGGTGTATAAAAGTGTATAAAAGTGTATAAAAGTATATAAAGGTGTATAAAAGTATATAAAGGTGTATAAAGGTGTATAAAGGTGTATAAAAGTGTATAAAAGTGTATAAAAGTATATAAAGGTGTATAAAGGTGTATAAAAGTGTATAAAAGTGTATAAAAGTATATAAAGGTGTATAAAAGTATATAAAGGTGTATAACAGTATATGAAAGTATATAAAAGGTGTATAAAAGTGTATAAAGGTGTATAAAAGTATATAAAAGTATATAAGTATATAAAGGTGTATGAAAGTATATAAAAGTACATAAAAGTGTATAAAGGTGTATAAAGGTGTATAAAAGTGTATAAAGGTGTATAAAGGTGTATAAAAGTGTATAAAAGTATATAAAGGTGTATAAAAGTATATAAAGGTGTATAAAGGTGTATAAAGGTGTATAAAAGTGTATAAAAGTGTATAAAAGTATATAAAGGTGTATAAAAGTATATAAAGGTGTATAAAGGTGTATAAAGGTGTATAAAAGTGTATAAAAGTGTATAAAAGTATATAAAGGTGTATAAAAGTATATAAAGGTGTATAAAAGTGTATAAAAGTGTATAAAAGTGTAACCTGAACTCGGTGAAGGCGTCCAGCAGGTCCTCGGTCTTGAAAAGCACGGGGAAGTCGTAGATCTCGATGACGTGGCTGAACTCTTCGTTCACAGAAACCGACTGGAAGGACGAGAAGTCGCCGTGAACAAAGTTGACGTAGAACCTCAAACCTTCTTTCAGGTGAGAACGGATCTGAGGAAGAGTACGAGCCGAGTTTAAACTATGACTACAGCCAAACAAGACCAACTATCAAGTGTGATGAAAGTAGAATGATGGTATTGAAGTGTTTTATGGCGTCTAACCTCTTCACTCATCTCCTCCGTCTCAGAGTCGCCTCCTGGACTTTCACACTCACATCCTTGGCTCTCCGTCGTCTCCAGAGTCAGATGGTTGGTCTTCCACGCGCCCCTGTCCCAGTTGTCCTCTTCCTGCGTCTTCTCCGAGCTGTAAAACGTGGGTCTCTCTCCTTGGCCGGGTGTGAGTGATGATTCTTCCGTTTCCTCGTGATCGTAGCTCGAGTTCAGAGCGTCTTCGTCGAGGTTTATAGTGTCGTCTGATGCTTCTCCTGCGCTCTGCCCCGTCACACTCTTGCTCTAAAAATGCACAATAAAGAGGTCACAAGTTAATGTTGCAATTACTGTTGTCACGCAAATGGCCAGAGTAAAAAGTCATTCACACACTTTTTAATTTACCCTGCTTCCGAAGAGTGCACACGCTTTTTCGCTCGCTCCGCTTGCTATCGCTGCTTTCCTTATTTATTTTGCTTTTTAATCAGTTTTTGTCTTCCAAACATTTTTGCTTTAGACTTTTTCAAGTAAACCAAGGATTTTAAGAACATTTTTCCAGTTTTAACGACATATCTGACGCCAGCGACATGTCCGGGAGAAGAAGGGAGAAAGACTGTGAACGCTGTCGGAAATATCAACAAGAAATGAATGAGCTGAAAACACGGATATTTGTTTTGGAATCTGAAAAAGTTCTTCACGATACCATTCCTGTGTCAACCGACGGTAAGAAGAGCACACTTTTTACAAGAAAAACTGCTACTTTCAACCTAAACCGCAGTGACTCTGTGTCGTTTCCAAAACTGTCTAAAAACCAGAAAGACCAGGCTGTTTCTTGGAACAAACTTGGAGCAAAGCCTAAACGATACAAAGATAACGTGAAGTCACCTAAAATACAGCTCACCAACAGATTTTGACCACTTTCAGAGATGGAATTAAATGAAAAAAGGAAAGATGACGTGGCCAAAATACAGCGAGGAGGATCTGTGCCACAAGCCAAGGTCATTGTTTTAGTTGGGGACGGCGCGATAAGTCACGTGACGCATGAAAAGATAAACACACATTCTTTTCCAAGCGCCACTGTTTCTGAGATAACGTCACTCCTTCCAAATATTATGGCTAAGCATGGAGGAGCTAAACAGCTGATTGTGCACGTGGGTGCAGTGGACATGCGGCGGGAACAGACTGAAGTTTTGAAAAAAGACTTCTTGAAGTTATTCGACGTGCTTGATAAAATGGAAATCAAAACATTCATAAGTGGACCTCTTCCAAACATCGACAGGAGGATAAACAAGTTTAGCCGGCTTCTTCAGCTGAACACATGGCTGTCCAAAGAGTGCTCCCCGAGAGGACTACACTATATTGAGAACTTCTATCTATTCTGGAAACGAGAGGACCTGTTTAAGAGAAATGGCCCCCACCTATGCAGAGGTGGAGTGAGGGTGCTGACAGAGAACCTGCTCCACGCTCTGAGGCATTGGACTGGGCCTGGACAGGGTCCTGAGCAGATAGTTAGAGAAGAGAGGAATGAGAGAAGAATTCCTGCTCCATCAGCCAGAGACCGAGCCAATGTTTCAACATCAAAAGCACCACAACCTCAGCCTCCACCAAAGGATTCATCAGCAGCTGCTCCACCACCACCAGCAAAGGATTCAGCTCCAGCTGCTCCACATTCACCTCCACCGCCTCCAGCAAAGGAACAATCTTCAAAGGCCTTGGACCCATCTGTGACAAGCCCAACAACATCCCTGTCATCGCCCCTGCCCTCACACCAGCCCTGGGTTCCCCCTGCAACATCTACTCCCACTAAAGATTCATCATTCTCCTTCTCATCTCCACTCTCACCCATGGGCCTTCCCAGCCATTTTGAAAGTCTGATCAAATCGGGCATTAAGATGGCTCCACTCACGCCCAATATAGCAAGGGCTATGTCAATACTTATCAACTCTTCCCTGCACAAGCCGACTACACCAACAAAAGCCCCACCACCCATCCCCCCTCGCCTCTCACCTGGTATCTCCCATAGCTAGGATGCACTGGGTCTCAGCGTTGCCGGGATTTATTGTCACATTAAAAATCAAACCAACCCGGGGCCCTATGTAAAAAGAGCCCCCCCTAGTGCTATTTCTGTAGTCACATCATCACAGAGATGGAAAAACAAAATGCGAGTCAGGCCCAATCTGAGAAATGTGATTCATATTCCCTGTGAAAAGATAAAGCCCAGTCTCACTGAAACTAGTCTGAAACTTGCTGTGCTAAATGTCAGATCCTTATGTAACAAATCTCTCTTAATTAATAATTAGGCCCGAGCGCCACAAGCTGGCGAGAGGCCTATTAATCTCGTAAGGCCGTGCGAAGCACGGCTGCAAAAGTGCGCACGTAGTGCGCACGAAATCGAGCGCGAAGCGCTCGCCCACTTCCAAACACTCACTAACGCACTCCTTCACTCATGCACGCCCCGTGCATACTAATTAGTAGTAGGAAAATGGAACATTACCGTTGTAAACGGGCGAAGCCCGTGCAAAAGTGCGCAATAAACGAGCACTTTACATTGAGATGGTCGTCATCCCCATATAAAGCACTCATTTGCGCTAAGTAGCTCACGAATACGTTCCCCATCTCTTGCATGTTCCGTGCATATAAGCATGTAATGCAAAAATTGAACATTATTACTGTATAGAGGGCCAAAAACACAAAGTGGGCGGAGCCCACTCAAAATTAACGAAAGTACCCGTCAGTGACCAGGGACCCACACCATGAGGTAGGAAAGCGCGAGCGCTTTCCGAAAATGTATAGTTTATGATATTTGAAAAATGGGAAACATTGTTTTCGCATCGGAATATTATTCTTTCTTTCTTCTTCTTCTTCTTCTCGGGACCAACCCCCCTATTTTTCACCCAGTGAACATTGACGAAAAGTCACAAAAATGTTCACACCTCTAAAAATCGTGCCTCTCTACATTCTGGCTATTTCCCTTTTCTAAAATAAAAAAAATTGGCGCGTCAGCGCCCCCAAATGTACCAAAAATACATTGAGAGATGGGAAATGACCCAAAAAAAATCTGATCGTAGAATCATGAAATTTGGCGCAGAGGTAGATGGTGACAAGAGAAGTAAAAAATATTATTACGGCAACGCCGTCCGCCCAACCAAATGTCGGCCATATTGCTTCAAAAATGGCTAAACATGACTTCGGAGTTTTTCCAAACGTCGTACTTTTACGAACTCCTCCCAGGGCGTTGGCCCTAAAAAGCTGAAATTTGGTGAAAATGCTACTGAGGAGTGGGACATCAAAAGTTATCCAAATTACATTGATACCTGTCACGGTCTCTGTGCTGCGAAGCCGCAAACTGTAGCTAGAATTTCAGAAATCTCCCATATTTAAAATTTCTGCCGTTTGCGCAGATAAAGTCCGAATTGCGTCAAATTAGAATCAGTTGTTAAACTCTTTGCCCTAAACCTACTTGAAGTGAAATAAATTCATTTGGCGCCACAGCGCCCCCTACAGATTTTATATGGAGGTTAAATGTTTAGTTTTGCGAAATTATATGAAATTTGACACACAACTCAATTTTAGCATCCCCATCAAAAAAGTCAATGACTCATGTCATAATTGTTATGGCGTTGCCGTAACGATGACCGAAACCTTTCATGTTATTCCAATGGGGAAATCGCCAGAACATGTTTACACTTTAGACTTTCACAAACTCCTCCCCCTCAGGGCGTTAGACATATTAACCTGAAATTTGGTGAGACTCATCTTCAGGACCATCAAAAGTGATCCACATTTTCATTCAAAGAGTCACGGTGTCTGTGCGGCAAAGCTGCACATTTTGCCAAGAATTCAAAATAAAATAGCTTTTTGATGGTAAAACAAAGGGGAGAAGATGTGACAGCGTCACAGATTCAGCAGTAGGCGTAATAAAAGGACAATTGGGGCGCGTTAGCGCCCCCTCCTCTTGCGGCGTGGCGGCGGTGTGGCGGCGGCGTGGCGAGGGCCGATCATTGCCGCTTGCGGCTATATTTTTATTTCTTCTTATAATCTTGATTTTATGTTTTTAACTGAAACATGGCTTGACAAAAACACAGGAAATGTAGTTCTGATAGAATCTGCTCCACCCAACTTTAAGTTTGAATCTGAAACACGAGAAAACAAAAAAGGGGGTGGAGTCTGTGCTGTCTTTAGAGATGAAATAATTACCCGCAGGTTGTCTTTTGGGGTGTTTTCATCATTTGAGTATGTATCCTTTAAAATGGAGCTAAAACGGTCTCATTCTCTTCATTGTTTTATACAAGCCTCCCCAGCACTGCCAAAGTTTTATTGATGATTTTACTGAGATGCTTTCAGTCATATACACAGACTTTGATGGTTTGGTCATTACAGGTGATTTCAATGTGCATGTTGATAATATTTGTGACAGAAACGCTAAAGAGCTTGATGCTGTCCTTGAAACCTTCAGTCTTACTCAGCATGTGAGAGGCCCCACCCACAGCAAAGGACACACTCTAGATCTCATAATTACAAAGGGGGTAAATATTTCAAATGTTAATGTGATCGATGTTGCTCTGTCTGATCATTTCTGTGTCTTCTTTAACCTGTCTGTTTCTCCCCAACCTCCGGTTGGTCCTGCAGTTGTTCAGAGGAGACACATAAGTGATGGCACAGGTGCACTGTTTATGGAAATGATAAACTTCGAAAATGTCTCATGTTCTAATGTAAATGATTTGTTGAACTCTGTTACATTTAGTGTTTTGAATGTTCTGGACACCATCGCCCCTATAAAGGCTAAAATGGTTAAAAATAAGCAGAAGGCGCCGTGGAGAAATGATGATTCGGTCAGGGCACAGAAAAGGGAGTGCCGCAGGGCCGAACGGAAATGGCGCAAGTCAAAGCTCCAGGTTCAAAAAGAGATTTACAAAGAAAAGCTGAACATGTACAACCTAATCTTATGTAGAACTAGGGAAAGATATTTTTCTGAAATAATTGGAAGCTGCAGTAACAACTGGCGTGTCCTGTTTGCCACAGTAAACAGATTAACAAACCCTCCAGCTCAGCTGCCGTTAGAACTCATTTCCACATCCAAGTGTAATGAGTTTGCATTATTCTTTAATGACAAAGTTCAGGCCATTAAAAATGCTATAAATCCCACAATGCAAAAAATTACCCTAAAACCACCAAGACACTTAGAGCTAACTCACTTTGCACCAGTAACTGACAAAACTGTCCATGAGATCATCACCAGTCTGAGTTCATCTACATGCTGCCTTGATGTGTTACCCACCAGATTTCTAAAGTCTGTGCTGAACAGTTTGTTAGCACCACTCACTCACATAGTTAACATGTCGCTTCAATCTGGAACATTCCCAATGTCTTTGAAAACTGCGGTCATAAAGCCTCTCCTAAAGAAGAGCAGTCTTGATGCCGCAGTACTGAGTCATTACCGGCCCATCTCTAATCTGCCATTTTGGGGCAAAGTCCTTGAAAAGGTTGTTTACCAACAGCTCACAGATTTCCTCTTAATAAACAACTCATTTGATGTTTTTCAGTCAGGTTTTAGACCTCATCACACTGAGACTGCTCTTGTCAAGGTGACAAATGACATCCGCCTGAACACTGACACGGGCAAAGCCTCAGTCTTAATTCTGTTAGATCTGAGTGCTGCTTTTGACACTGTCGATCATGGGATCCTCTTACAGAGACTAGAGGACTGGGTGGGCATCACTGGTACTGCCCTAAACTGGTTAAGGTCCTATCTGGAAGACAGGAAGTACTTTGTTGAAATTGGTAGCTGTGTCTCAGACCACATGACCCTGACCTGTGGAGAGCCCCAAGGGTCAGTCCTGGGTCCCCTTCTGTTCAACCTCTACATGCTGCCGTTGGGTCAGTTGATACGCAGTGAAAATGTGTCCTATCACAATTATGCAGACGACACTCAGATCTATGTTTCACTGTCGGCAGGTGACTATGGACCAGTAGATTCACTCTGTCACTGCATCCAACAGATCAGTTTGTGGATGCAAAACAACTTTCTCCAGCTGAACTCAGACAAGACTGAAATAATCGTTTTTGGCCCACAGAAACAAAGAGAAAGTGTTAGCGGTCACCTCCAGAGTCTCGCTCTAAAACCTACAAACCAAATTAGAAATCTGGGGGTAATAATGGACTCAGACTTGAACTTTAATAGCCACGTCAAATCAATAACATCAGCAGCTTTTTACCATCTAAAAAACATTGCCAAAATCAAAAATATAGTGTCAAAACCAGATTTAGAGAGACTTATCCACGCGTTTGTCTCCAGTAGATTAGACTACTGTAACGGCCTGCTCACTGGTCTCTCCAAACGAGCTGTAAAACAGCTGCAGTACATCCAGAACGCTGTTGCTCGGGTCCTGACTAGAACCAGGAAGTACCATCACATTAGTCCTGTTCTCAGGTCTCTGCACTGCCCCCTGTGGCTCAGAGAAGAGACTTTAAAGCAGCTCTGCTTGTGTACAAGTCTCTTCATGGCCTAGCACCAAAGTACATCTTGGATATGTTAGTGCCATATGAACCATCTTGGACTCTGAGGACCTCAGGGACCGGCCTCCTGCTGGTGCCAGAGTCAGGACTAAACATGGACCGGCCTCCTGCTGGTGCCAGAGTCAGGACTAAACATGGAACAGTCTTCCTGAAGATGTGAGACAGGTTCTACTCTGACAATGTTCAAATCTAAGATAAAAACAGTTTTGTTTAGCTGCGCATATGACTGAAAGGATTTTTTCTTTGCACTCTTCTCTTTTGTTTGTGATTTTATTAGTTTAGAAAATCAGTTGGATTGATAATTTTTAATTTAGTTAATTTTATTGTATTTCTGTAATTTCTTTGTGATTTGAATGCATTTTTCCTGCTGTGAAGCACTTTGAATTGCCTTGTGTATGAAATGTGCTCTACAAATAAACTTGCCTTGCCTTGCCTTGCCTTCACATGTTTCATAGATTGAACTGGAATGACTGATTGTTGCTGATTCTAAACATTATTTTTTTATTTATTGCAATTATATTGTGACCTGAATAATCACCATTATCAACCGGAACATCTTGACATTCCTTCTGGCGATATTTAAAAAAATAGCACTAGTATTGTACTTTGGAGTGTTGACTTCTGGGATTTATCCGTCTGTACGAGTTCATCTGAGCATCTGTGGGAGGAGACATATCATGAGCCTGAACGCCTATTCTAGAAAATGTCTAAGAAACCGAACAAGAAGAACACCACCACCGAGAGGCTAGCAATACTACAGCTAAGCTAACTAGCCGCACCGCGCCTCCGCCCCCCGCGTCTCGCCTCCGGCCCCCCCCGCCTCCAGCTCCGACTGGACACTGAGGGGAAAGACGTGGTCAAGTTTGTGGAGACCTGGATCCCGGAATATCTAAAACTTCCAACAAAAGCTGGGAAAATAAAGACCAAGATCTATATGGGCAATATGACATTCCCCCTTTTTCCCCTTTATTTCAATGAAGGGCCCTGGACTGTGACATGAGTATGTGCCCAATGTGCCCAATGTGGGCCAGTGTGGGCCAGTGTGGGCCAGTGTGGGTCAACTTTAGCTTGTAAATTCTCAGGTGCATATTATCATAGCAATATCAAGCATATTGAAGGACCTTTTTTTATCTAGAAAATGGTTTTCCCTCCATCCTCTGATCTCTTTTTGGACCAGTCTGTGGGCTCTTTTCGCATTATGTTTGTTCTGTTGTGTTCGGTTGTCATGGTTTCTGTGTTGTTCGACCAGAGAGCTGTATTTCAAAAGCAGATTAACAAGATGTTTGATTTACATGATTTCAACATGGTTGATACGATCTGAAAATTTAATAGGCTGTAAAAAAAACGAGATTTTAATTTTAACCCAACGAGACCAAATACAATCATTGTTTGAAACACTTTTCACCAAAATGGAAAAAATTGAAAAATGACATTCAAACTTACTTTCGTGTCGCTCTCTGCTTCACTGTGGTCCAGCAGCCTCTCCCTCATGTTGCTGTCTGCTCCTGTGAGGTCCGGCAGCCTCTCCCTCATGTTGCTGTCTGCTCCTGTGAGGTCCGGCAGCCTCTCCCTCATGTTGCTGTCTGCTCCTGTGTGGTCCAGCAGCCTCTCCCTCATGTTGCTGTCTGCTCCTGTGTGGTCCAGCAGCCTCTCCCTCATGTTGCTGTCTGCTCCTGTGAGGTCCAGCAGCCTCTCCCTCATGTTGCTGTCTGCTCCTGTGTGGTCCGGCAGCCTCTCCCTCATGTTGCTGTCTGCTCCTGTGTGGTCCGGCAGCCTCTCCCTCATGTTGCTGTCTGCTCCTGTGAGGTCCGGCAGCCTCTCCCTCATGTTGCTGTCTGCTCCTGTGAGGTCCGGCAGCCTCTCCCTCATGTTGCTGTCTGCTCCTGTGAGGTCCGGCAGCCTCTCCCTCATGTTGCTGTCTGCTCCTGTGAGGTCCGGCAGCCTCTCCCTCATGTTGCTGTCTGCTCCTGTGAGGTCCGGCAGCCTCTCCCTCATGTTGCTGTCTGCTCCTGTGTGGTCCGGCAGCCTCTCCCTCATGTTGCTGTCTGCTCCTGTGAGGTCCGGCAGCCTCTCCCTCATGTTGCTGTCTGCTCCTGTGAGGTCCGGCAGCCTCTCCCTCATGTTGCTGTCTGCTCCTGTGTGGTCCGGCAGCCTCTCCCTCATGTTGCTGTCTGCTCCTGTGTGGTCCAGCAGCCTCTCCCTCATGTTGCTGTCTGCTCCTGTGTGGTCCGGCAGCCTCTCCCTCATGTTGCTGTCTGCTCCTGTGTGGTCCGGCAGCCTCTCCCTCATGTTGCTGTCTGCTCCTGTGAGGTCCGGCAGCCTCTCCCTCATGTTGCTGTCTGCTCCTGTGAGGTCCGGCAGCCTCTCCCTCATGTTGCTGTCTGCTCCTGTGAGGTCCAGCAGCCTCTCCCTCATGTTGCTGTCTGCTCCTGTGAGGTCCAGCAGCCTCTCCCTCATGTTGCTGTCTGCTCCTGTGTGGTCCGGCAGCCTCTCCCTCATGTTGCTGTCTGCTCCTGTGTGGTCCAGCAGCCTCTCCCTCATGTTGCTGTCTGCTTCACTGTGGTCCAGCAGCCTCTCCCTCATGTTGCTGTCTGCTCCTGTGTGGTCCAGCAGCCTCTCCCTCATGTTGCTGTCTGCTTCACTGTGGTCCAGCAGCCTCTCCCTCATGTTGCTGTCTGCTTCACTGTGGTCCGGCAGCCTCTCCCTCATGTTGCTGTCTGCTCCTGTGTGGTCCAGCAGCCTCTCCCTCATGTTGCTGTCTGCTCCTGTGTGGTCCAGCAGCCTCTCCCTCATGTTGCTGTCTGCTCCTGTGAGGTCCGGCAGCCTCTCCCTCATGTTGCTGTCTGCTCCTGTGTGGTCCGGCAGCCTCTCCCTCATGTTGCTGTCTGCTCCTGTGTGGTCCAGCAGCCTCTCCCTCATGTTGCTGTCTGCTCCTGTGAGGTCCGGCAGCCTCTCCCTCATGTTGCTGTCTGCTCCTGTGTGGTCCAGCAGCCTCTCCCTCATGTTGCTGTCTGCTCCTGTGTGGTCCAGCAGCCTCTCCCTCATGTTGCTGTCTGCTCCTGTGAGGTCCAGCAGCCTCTCCCTCATGTTGCTGTCTGCTCCTGTGTGGTCCGGCAGCCTCTCCCTCATGTTGCTGTCTGCTCCTGTGAGGTCCAGCAGCCTCTCCCTCATGTTGCTGTCTGCTCCTGTGTGGTCCAGCAGCCTCTCCCTCATGTTGCTGTCTGCTTCACTGTGGTCCAGCAGCCTCTCCCTCATGTTGCTGTCTGCTCCTGTGAGGTCCAGCAGCCTCTCCCTCATGTTGCTGTCTGCTCCTGTGTGGTCCAGCAGCCTCTCCCTCATGTTGCTGTCTGCTCCTGTGTGGTCCGGCAGCCTCTCCCTCATGTTGCTGTCTGCTCCTGTGTGGTCCAGCAGCCTCTCCCTCATGTTGCTGTCTGCTCCTGTGAGGTCCGGCAGCCTCTCCCTCATGTTGCTGTCTGCTCCTGTGAGGTCCAGCAGCCTCTCCCTCATGTTGCTGTCTGCTCCTGTGAGGTCCGGCAGCCTCTCCCTCATGTTGCTGTCTGCTCCTGTGTGGTCCGGCAGCCTCTCCCTCATGTTGCTGTCTGCTTCACTGTGGTCCAGCAGCCTCTCCCTCATGTTGCTGTCTGCTCCTGTGAGGTCCAGCAGCCTCTCCCTCATGTTGCTGTCTGCTCCTGTGTGGTCCGGCAGCCTCTCCCTCATGTTGCTGTCTGCTCCTGTGTGGTCCGGCAGCCTCTCCCTCATGTTGCTGTCTGCTCCTGTGTGGTCCAGCAGCCTCTCCCTCATGTTGCTGTCTGCTCCTGTGAGGTCCGGCAGCCTCTCCCTCATGTTGCTGTCTGCTCCTGTGTGGTCCAGCAGCCTCTCCCTCATGTTGCTGTCTGCTCCTGTGAGGTCCAGCAGCCTCTCCCTCATGTTGCTGTCTGCTCCTGTGAGGTCCGGCAGCCTCTCCCTCATGTTGCTGTCTGCTCCTGTGTGGTCCAGCAGCCTCTCCCTCATGTTGCTGTCTGCTCCTGTGAGGTCCGGCAGCCTCTCCCTCATGTTGCTGTCTGCTCCTGTGAGGTCCGGCAGCCTCTCCCTCATGTTGCTGTCTGCTCCTGTGTGGTCCAGCAGCCTCTCCCTCATGTTGCTGTCTGCTCCTGTGAGGTCCAGCAGCCTCTCCCTCATGTTGCTGTCTGCTCCTGTGAGGTCCAGCAGCCTCTCCCTCATGTTGCTGTCTGCTCCTGTGTGGTCCAGC